>NW_007730958.1:149928-174685 GCF_000696425.1 Galeopterus variegatus | reverse complement strand
TCACACTAATTGAAATTAATTTGGCCTTATTAATGCCACAGCTGGCTAAGATTTCTCTCTCTTCAATAAATATCATTTCTTAAATGCCATTTCTCTAGAGCTTATTCTCAAAATGTTTAAAAAAAAAAAACACAGGGAAGAATCACAGTACTTAAACCAACTAGAGAGTTTTCGAATACAGTAGCATTCCCTTATTTACGAGGGATACGTTCCAAGACCCCCAGTGGGTGCCTGAAAGTGCAGAAAGCACCAGCCTGGGATAGCACTTGGGGGCCATTGCGAAGTAAAATAAGGGTGACCTGAGCACAAGCACCGTGATACCAGGACAGTGGATCTGATAACTGAGACGGTTGCTAAGCGATGCATGGGTGCGTAGCCTGCACAGTGGGGACTGCTGGACAAGGGAGGACTCACACCCCAGGCGCCATGGTGCGAGGTTTCATCATGCTTCTCTGAACAGCGTGACATTTAAAACTTACAAACTGTTTGTTTCTGGAATTTTCCACTTAGTGTTTTCAGCCAGAGGTTGACCACAGGTAACTGGAGCCGTGGAAAGCAAAACCTCGGACGGGAGGACTACCGCGCCTTTAAAGCACCAGACAAAAGACGCAAGCCCACGTATTTGTCTTAGCTGGGCATTCCTGCATTATGCTGACATTGTTTTGGTTTCTGATTACCATGTTAGCAACTAAAAGCCACACCCAAAACAGCTCTCCACTAAGGGAACCGGTTACAGAGCTGGTGCAGACCCCAGTCCCAGGGCCCTACACAGCGTCCCTGGCAGCCCTCTTTACAGGAGAGAAGCCAGAGGCTGTGAGAAGTGAAAACCCCAAATGGCAGTAAATTACATCAGCACCAACTGCAGGTCCTCGACATGAGTCAGTCAACACTAATCTCCTGGTAGAAACTTCAGTCCTCTCGAGCTAACTCTTCCATGTCCCTTTCCTTCTCTGAGGTTTCTTGATTGGAGTGACCTTTCTTGAAATGTCACTGTTGGCCGTCGCTTTTAAATTAGAGGAGTGGGATTTGTAGCATCAGTCACGTCCTTTTCTCCTGCCAAACCCCTGTTCTCTGCGTGGTGTTAGAAACTGTCACTTACCAGTCCTGGACAAGGTAGGACGCTGTGCAGAGGGACTCAGGTTTCTAATAAAGTAGCAGGATCAACATTGCTTATGCTTGGAGGAAAGTTTAAGAGCCACCAAGCGGTGGATGCACAGATTCTCTCAAAACTGAGAGGAGGAGGAAGAAAACGTCCCTCGAAGAGATCTAGTGATGGGGATTTTAAAAGTCCCAAAGTCATGTGGCAATAAGGAAAATGTCCAAAACAAAGTCCCCAAACCTTTCATTGACCACTGTTGACCGGCATGCGTCAGCATGTGTGAGCGTGTGAGCATGTGCACATCTGAGTATGTGTGTGCGCGAGCAAGCGTGCAAGCATGTGCATGTGTCAGCATGTGAGAGCATGTGCCTGTGTGAGCATGTGTGTGCGAGCATGCGTGCAAGCATGTGCATGTGTCAGCATGTGTGAGAGCATGTGCCTATGTGAGCATGTGCATGTGTGAGCATGTGTGTGTGCGAGTGTGCGTGCAAGCATGGGCATGTGTCAGCATGTGTGAGAGCATGTGCACGTGTGCCTGTGTGAGCATGTGCCTGTGTGAGCATGTGCACATGTGAATGTGTGTGTGTGTCTGTGTGAGCGTGTACATGTGCATGCCTGCATCAGTCTGTCCATCTTACTTTCTCTGGATCTGCATCGGAAGAAACCCTGCCCTCTTTCTGTTCCCCTCAGGTCATAGTTGTCCTGGGCTCCTCAGTACACTGGCAGGAATGCACTGGCAGACCCAAGCTCTTGCCCCAATCCCATAGTCTTAAGAGACAAAATCAGATTGGCCCAGAATTAGCTGAATAGCTGAGAATGGGGGAGGGGTGGCAGTGGCGTGTGACAGCAGAACTCAGAGAGGGCTTCAGGTGGGAACAGCATCACCGGGCGTGTGTACGATAACCCCCAACAGAAGCGACTCAGTTATGCCAGAACTGAGATTTTTCCAAAGCAGAAAGCACACACACCTAAACCACTCTCAGAGGGATGAGACATCAACCCCCAGAGTGGGTGAAAACTGGTTCTTGGGGGAAAATATTTTACTTTTTTCATGCATAAAGCTCAGCTCTGCACCAGGACATTCAAAGGTTTACAGTATATCTGTGACGTTATGACATCATGGTGAGAGGGGACGATTAGGAAAAAAAAGGTTGAGAAACATCACTGAGCTAGCACCAAGCATTTGCTGAGGAGCCGTGGGTGCCCCATGGTGGGACGTAATGACGACAGCCGGAACGTGGTCTTCACACTCGTGCTACTACAGTCATTCTGGCAGGAGGCAAAGACAAATACTGTTATGTGCTCGAATCCCTCCCAGGAGGCAGAGGACCGATGGGACATAAGCTTGAAGTCTGATGGCCCAAAGTTCAATTCTGCCCCACTAGCTGATCTGTAAAATTGATTCATGATGTTTAATTATGCAGAGGCTTCGAAGATCACATTATACCAGTAAAGCGTTTGGCCCCTACAGGAACCTAGTGCATGCTCAATAAATGTGAGCTCCCACCCCCCCTCCCTGGTTCTAGAAGCTGCAGAGGTGCTTCCTCATGAAACAGATAGATCTCTACCTGCGTGTACTACACAGACCTGGGGCCGAACACACATGAATGCCCTGACTCCTCCCAGAACTGTGTCTGAAGGACGACAGCAGGTTATACATGGAAATGAAATACTGAGAACAGAAGCTTTGCAGTAAACTGAGAAAACTCAACACCCTTGGCCTGAAACTTACCTCCTGGACTGCCGTTTGGGTCTGCTGTGGACTGAATGTCTGTGAGCCCCATGCCAAATTCATAGCCTGAACTCTAAGCCCCGGTGCGATGGCATTTGGAGATGGGATCCTTGGGCCTGAGTCTTTTCATCAAATTGCACCTCATGCAATTCTATATTCCTGACGAGTCTCCTCTAAGAGGTCCTTTACTGATTGGGGTGCCAGTCAGCTGTCCTTGCTGTGCCCGAGTGTTCCCCTGGTGGGCACTTCTCCCACACTGCCTGTGCTGCAAACACTTCCCATGGGGTGGGGCCATGTGCTGGTCCCTTGAGATGATTCACTGGCCTCTGAGTGGCTCCTTTTTTTCAGTTGTTGTGGCTCCTATGTGGGTCCACAGGAACCCTATTAGTGGTCTTGCTGGCCTGGGGCCACCAAGGCCCTCTTCTCCCCTGCTGCCTCCAAGCAACTCTGAAGGGCACAGCTGCAGCTTTTGCTGTCTCCTGCTCCACGTGCTCAGCAATTCTAGCTTTAAAGCAGCTGCAGCATGAAATGATCAGAGTGGTTTTTTCTTTCTCTCATCGTGGCTTCTCCCACCTTCATGCACTCCGTAGGCCTCCCCTCCTCTTCCCCTGAGCTCTAGTAGCCCCAGCTTGGCTATTCTTTCTCTCATCGTGGCTTCTCCCGCCTTCATGCACTCCGTAGGCCTCCCCTCCTCTTCCCCTGAGCTCTAGTAGCCCCAGCTTGGCTCTTGCTGCTTTTTTTTATGGTTGTAAATTGGTTGATTTGTGGGAGAGAGTGACGCTGGGGACCATCTATTCCTCCATCTTGACCGGAAGGCTTGAAGGAGCTCTTTGTTCACGTGTCCGCCCTGGCTTCCCTCTCCTCTGGAGTCCGCCTTTCAGACAATGAGCCTGTCCGTCTGCCAGCTTCTTGAACACGTTAGCACCTGCCTTCCTCCATCTCCACCCGTCTGTCTTCAGCATCGCCGCTACTGAATTTTTTGCTGTCATTACTCATTTTCAACGGCCCTTTGAGTGCTCCCTGTTTTATAGACACTTTTGTCCACTCTTATCACACTGAGGATGTTAGGGATGTATTCTGGAAATTCCCTTCTGTTCCCTGAATTGTCTCAGTTTCTGCCCAACATCCTTCCTTAACATCTGCCTTTTGTGTTGGTGGTTTCCCAGGGGGTTCTTGGCTGGCTGTCTCCAGTTTTGATCTGAAGCACTTACACAATGGAATGGAAACTGTGCGTGGTGGGTCTTGTCAACAGGAGGATGTCCCTTGGGCTCTCACCAAGGGGGTGAGCCACAGAATACTCAGAGGAAGTGCTCTATTCACAGAGGTAACCGGAGGTGCAAAGGCCCTGGGGCAAGAGTGTGTTTGGTGCGCTTGAGAAAAGCGGAGGCCCGGGTGGCTGGAGCAGAGTGAGGAAGTTGGGGGAGTGAGTTGGCAGGTGCGAGGTCATCCAGGCCTGGTAGGTCACGGCACTTCAGCCAGTGTCCCCGTACAATTCCCAGACTGCCTGTACCCTCGCACAGAGGAGCCAGGCCTCCAAAGTATGGGCTCCAGCCGGCTTCCAGCTCTTCCCACTGCAGGCAGGGGCTCTTCTCCAGGGTGCTGGGGAGGATGTCCCCTGCTTTCCACTTCTCCTAATTTCTTTGGCCTCTTTCTCCCCAGCTTCCTGTTCCTGCAGACTTTCACATAATGCAGCAAAGCACTCGTGGACCTGCCTGACCTTCACACACAGAGAGCAGTGATCTGCACACACACCTGGCTGGGCACCCGGGCCTGGGTGTGGCTGGCTGCACACTGTTTTCTCAGGGGACAACTGAATAACTCTAGGTTCCACCCACACCGTACATGCATGGGGCTGGAGCACCCCTGCGGGGCTTGACAGGAAGAAGAGCCCCGAGAACTTGCCTCTGTCCCTCGCATGAGGGCCTGAATGAGTGTGACCTCAGCCACCTCCTTCACTGCCCCTGTCCACTTCCCACCCCCTCCCCAATCTTCGTCAGTTAACAAGAAAATCTCCCTGTGCTGATCCCAACCCGGTACAATTCCTGAGGCGCCCACCTCCATGGACACGCAGTGACTCGTGCCAGGACACATGGCTATCAGGAAACAACGCCAACACTCTGGATTAAGGAACCAGAACTTCCAGAACAATGCTGTCGGCCACAGTCTGACAACTGAGCACTTGAGATAACGTGACTGAGGAATTGAACTTCACATTTTTAAAATGGTAATACATCTAAATTTAAATAACCTGGGGCTACTGTAATGGACCTCGAGCTCTGGAGGATTTTGCTGAATCCAGATGCCTCGTTCCCAGTCTCTGCGAGAGTGCACCGACCTTGCTCACCTTCCCATGCAAACTAATGTCTGCTTTTCACACAGGATCCACGACTGACCATTGATGGCTGGGGCGACATCTCCTGGGGAGTCTCCTTCTGCTGGGCTGGCACTGCACAGCTCGCTCAGAGTAGAATCCAGAGTCCTCGCCAGGCCGCGGGGCCCCTCCTCGGCCTCCACATGCACCTCCACAACAGGCCTCCTTGCTACTCCTCGGACACACCAGGCACGCTCGGCCCCAGGGCCTTTGCATGTGCCAGTTCTTGAAATGCTGTCCCAGATGTCCACGTCACCCATCCCACCCTCTCTCTTTCCTGGTCACAGTGGCAGTCCTAGGTGTCATCACAGAAGAGCCACGTTTCTGCAGCACCAGCTCCGTTTCTGTCCACTCCTTACCTTGTTTACTCTTCATGTCATTTAACGAGCCTGACATATTACATATGTGTCCATCTTTTGACCTGTCAGTGATGTCTCACTAATGTGAGCTCCGTGAGAGCAGGGTTCACTGGTAACATTTCCCCAGCACCTACAGGAGACCAGGCTCTTACTGGAAACTCCATAAGTATCGGCTGAAATAATGAATTTGATCCCTGATTAACTTTTCATCATAAACAAGTATAATTTATGTCAGACGCATCTGGGTTACCCAGGTTTCTATGCCCTAATCTAGAAATACAATTTACACTCCCCTGTTTCTATGGGAACACAGAATCCCAGATAAGAATTACAGAAGAACTTTTAAAAGAAGCTACTTACAAAGGAATGAATCCCCAACTGCACACCTAAACAGGGATGGCAGATGGATGTGCTTTGAGGGGTCAGCTGGGCTACAAAACGCAAGAAGTAGGCCAGGGATGAGCTGTAAGGAGCAGTGGGGACTGTGGCGAGCTGGGGAGAGCACAGCCTTCCCAAAGGGGCAGAGCTCCCCAACCCTGGCCAGATGCCCACATGCACCAACGTACCTGGGGTGGCCACAGTTCCTACCTTTCAAGGGCAGATGGAATACTGAAATTTTATATAAAATTCCTTGATGTGTAAACCCTGGCAACCAATTAATTCAACTTTACAAACAACTCTGGCCGTGCTGCTGTCAAGCTCTCTGGTGCTAACCCACCTTCCGATAGCAGCTGGTGAGCTCTACACTGTGACTCAGTCTCTCCACAAAACAAGAGCCGGGTGCCCCGTGTGTGGCTCGGCACCTGCCCTTCAGAAGGTCGGCGGATCACAGACGTGTGGCAGGTACCCGCCCGCGCCCTGCCTCACCAAACTGCTTCTATACACACCAGGTAAGCACCGCCACTGAAGAAGAGGAAGAGAGAACAATAACGATTCGGCTGGTTGTTCACATGTGGAACAGAAAGGGCTAAATTCAAACCTGAAACCTCCCCCTTACTCTGCAGGAGTTTCGACGCTGCTCCCCACGTGGACCGCACACGGCGTGGGTTTGAAATGGACAGAGATGCTCTTGTGCACACGATGTCCCCGGGCATGGCTCACTGTCCACCAAGCAGCCTCCCAGGGTGGCGTCACCTTGGCAAACTGTCTCAGGGCCCCGGACTGTGCAAGCTCAGAGACTCCACCCATTGGCGCGGGGACACGTCTTCTCTCAGGCTTGGCCATGCTCACCAACCCTCATCCTTTCACACCGGGAAAGGGAAACAAGAGATGGATGGCGTCACCTTGGCAAACTGTCTCAGGGCCCCGGACTGTGCAAGCTCAGAGACTCCACCCACTGGCGCGGGGACACGTCTTCTCTCAGGCTTGGCCATGCTCACCAACCCCGATCCCTTCACACCGGGAAAGGGAAACAAGAGATGGGGGCCGCCCAGCAGCCCAAGGGGGGCTTGGCCACCCAGGCTCCAGACGAGAGAGTGAGCCACGTGGCCAGAGTGCTGGACGGGATCAAGGGATCAAGGGAGCAAGCCCGATGCAGCCACCAGCCTGCCACGGAATAAAGTCCCCGCCCTGCTCCCAGGCTTGCGCTGCCCCAGTCATTTCCTAGGATCCTTGGCCGGCCTCTCCCATGCTCAGGTGATGCTGATGACGGTACCCACAGTCACGGGCACTGTCCGACCCCTTCACCTGTCTGTCTCAGCCTGTCCGGGCTGCTATAACAAAACGCCAGAGGCTGGTGGCATATGTACAATGGACACTCATGGCCCACAGTTCCAAGACCCAGCGCTACAGACGCAGTGTCTGGGGAGGGCTGCTCTGATTCAAAGACGGTGACCCTCGCTGCGTCCTCTCCCAGTGGAACAACATGGCAGCCGTCGTCACCTTTACAAGAGCACTAATCCCACACATGGGGGCTCCACCCTCGTGACCTAGTCACCTCCCAAAAGCCCCACCTGCTAATACTGACACACTGGCAATTAAGTTTCAACACAGGTTTTGGGGGGCACACTCAGACCACAACACCTGTGAAGTCCCACCTGAGCCTCCCAGCACCCTCTTAACTACTGACATTATCCCCATTTCAAAGAGTGGAGAGGGGCTGTGTGACGAACACAGGTTTTGGGGGGCACACTCAGACCACAACACCTGTGAAGTCCCACCTGAGCCTCCCGGCACCCCCTTAACTACTGACATTATCCCCATTTCAAAGAGTGGAGAGGGGCTGTGTGACACCCTGTGGCTGCTCTAACGGTGACCACAGCAGGTGGGCTGGAACAACACAAGCTTATCCTCTCACAGCGCTGGAGCCCACATGTCTGAAACCGAGGTGAGCAGGGCTGCGCCCCCGAGGGCTCCAGGAGAGGGTCCTTCCTTGCCTCTTCCAGCTTCTGGTGGCTCCAGGTGGCACCTGGCTCCTGGCAGTGTCATTCTGATCCTGGCCCCCACCCCCATCCCACTGCTTCCGTCCTCACCAGGTCCCCTTCCCTGTGTGTCCTCTTATGAGGACCTTTGTGATGACACTGGCCCATCCAGATCACCGAGGTTAACGTCTCTACTTCCAGACCCTTGGCTTCCTCACATTTGCAAAGTCTCTCCCTTCTAAAGCCACGGTTCCAGGTTCCAGGGATTAGGGCCTGACATCTCTCAGGCACCATTATGTAGTCTAGCGTCCCTGCCACACTCCCGCCCCTGCCCTGCTGGGTGGGGACCTACCTCCCAATCTGAACACACCACATCCAGGTAGGGGGACAAGCGTTGGAGGTCGAGTTAATTGGCAATAGCCAATAATGTAATCAATCATGCCTAGGAAATGAAGGCTCCATAAACACCCCAAAGGATAGGGTTTGGAGAGCTTCCAAGATAGTGAACACATGGAGGTGTTGGGTGGCGGGGGGTGGGGGACACCCAGTGAGGACAGGGACGTTCCGCACCTCTCCTCCATTCCTGGCCCTGTGCACCTGTTCCATCTGGCTGTTCCTGGGTCGTAGCTTTTCAAGACCTGGGAACAGTATGTGAACTGCTGGCTTGAGTTCTCAGAGCCGTTCCAGCATACTGTCAGATCCAAGGACGGGGTCGTGGGCACTCCCCTTCCATGGCCGGTCAGCCAGAAGCACAGGTGATCACCTGGACATGAGACTGGTGTCTGGGGCCCTCGACCTGTGGGGTCTGTGCTGACCAACCCCAGGTGGACAGTGTCAGGAAGAACTGGAGGACTCAGCTGGTGCTGAAGAACTGGTTGCAGGTGGGAACCCTGTGCATGTCTGGTGTCACAAGAGAGGTCCCGAGTCAGGGCAGACTGGAGGAAACAGGTGCTTCTGCCTGGAGTGCTGGTGCCCAGCGCACGTGTCACCTCCCTCGTTCCTTTGTCCTCGGCCTTTGCTCCTCTCACACTGCTCTATTTTCTTGTCACTTGCCACTCTGCCACCGTCTGACTAGTTTGAGTGGGGTCTTATCTCCTTTGTCACTTGCCACTCTGCCACCGTCTGACTAGTTTGAGTGGGGTCTTATCTCCTTTGCAAAGGCTTATCCACCCTGGCTCTGGGGCCAGCCAGGCACAGAGGAGCAGTCAGTAGTCACACTCTGGAAGGGCTGCACCTTGGCTTTTCTCCTGCTAACGGGACGCGGCACACCACACTCGCCCCTGCCTCATCTACCCTGCCACTCCCACCTCCCGCTTCTCCTCTCCCTGGCTGACTCTCCCACAAAGATCAGAATATGCAGTTGGCTCAAGGGCAGCATCCAGCTGCACAGGCCCAGAAGAGCAGAGGATCAAGCAGGGATCAGTGTTTGGGTCAAGGCTCCATCATGGTCCAATCACTAGTGGGTGGGGGTGCAGGAGTCACGTAGGTGTCCTTGAGCAGGAGGGGTGGAGAGTGAAGACCCCATGAGCATCCCCAAGACAATCAGGGGACCCCAGGCCACATTGTTGTGATGATGCTGGGCAAAGTCCTCCTGGGCTGGATTTACAGGCGTAGGCTTCCCTGGAAGAACTCTGTGTGTGTGTGTATGTGTGTGTGTGTGAGTGTGCATGCACATTTAATGCACAGTCTTATGTAAACTGTGCAATCTGCCCTTGTCAGCTCATAGCATTTGTCATGCACATGGCAAGTGGCTGGCCGGCTGGCTCAGTTGGTTAGAGCATTGGGTCATCACACCAAGGTCAAAGGGTTTGGATCCCCATCCCGACCTGCTACCAAAAAATAAAAGAAAAGAAAAAGAAAAAAGCCAATGTCATGCAGATGGCAGCACCACAGGTGCACACCCTGGGACACTGCTCATGACATTCAGCACAGAAGACAGAGGTCATGGGAGAAAACACAATCACCTTGACCTTGTTCCCAAATCCATGGGGATTTCAACAAAATGAGGCACAACCATATCACTAAACAAGGAAAGAAATTCTGAAAGCATCTGGATGGAGCAGGGACTAGAGGGGCCCCCTAAATGGATTTCATTGCATTCCTAGAAAAAGGCAGCAGGCAGACTTTATCACTGGCCCACCGGTCAACTAAGCAGAGGCTTCAAAATGGCACTATGAGGAGAGTTACAGCGCCCTTGGTCATTGGCACAGGGCTCTGGCATCTATTTGTCAATGCGTGACATTTGCTCCCCTCTCTCTGGCTAAATGGCTAAACGTGGGAACTCAATTTGGAGCTCCAAGCAAAAGCAAACGAGATGCTTGAGGGATCTGGAGGACAAAAGCCAGGAGCTGACACTTCAGGAAACAGAAGGTCACTTTCAGGGGCTGAGTCCTCCCCCCACTGAGCCTGCTGTAGAAAGGCCACGGCCCACAAAGCCCGGGAATCTCCGAAGGAAGAGCGTCAGAAGCAGAGAAGCGGCGCCCAGCAGGCCCAGGGGCGTCCGTGCACACCCAGCTCTGTGTTTTGCACAGGCAGCCACACCCTGGGATTTATCTCCTGACTCTGGAGGAACTTAAAATTCAGTTCTTTTTTCTGGTTCTGGCTCATCTCCTCCTCCCTTTACATGCAGTGTAATGACCAAGGAAGGACACAGAGGCTGGGGTCCGGCAGGCCTGTGCAGCCACCACTGTCCCCTTATGAGCAGCTCTGTGACACTGGCCATTCGCCTGACCTCTTCACCAAGTGGAGCCCACAGGAGACCTGCTTGGCAGGACCCTGCACAAAGGCTTAGTGCAGGGCTGGGTGGGGTCCTTCTCACTGAGGGGCTGCCAGAAAGACACGCGCTTCAAGGTCTCTTTCATCTTATCCCCCACCTCGTCCTCGCCCTTTCCTACCCGTATTAGCCCTGGATGCAGACCGTTCAGCACGTCTCTCATTACCGCTTCCTTCCCTCTCATCCCCACCCACCCACCCCTGCTCTGCACCTCTGATTAGCAACTGCTGAATGCCGCCTGCAAACCGGAGATCGTCTGTATCCCAGGAGCACATGGAGAGAAAGGCGGCCCTCTCCAGGGGCTCAAACCCTCACCTCCAAAAACCAATGAAGCCCCTTCTGGAATGTACCTGCTGGATGGTAGAGACAACCCTTCAGCTCAATTCTCCTGCATATCAGCCAGAGAAACAGACCAATAGGGTGTGTGTGTGTGTGTGTGTGTGTGTGTGTGTGTGTGTGTACACACACACACAAATATATATACAAGGGGTCTTCAAAAAGTTCATAGAAGGATTCGTATGTTTTAATTCCATTTGTCTGCTAACTTTTTGAAGTATCCTCGTATACACATATTTGTAAAAAAGTTCATAGAAGGATTCGTATGTTTTAATTCCATTTGTCTGCTAACTTTTTGAAGTATACACATATTTGTATGTGTGTATTTGCATATATGTGTATATCTGAGTAGATGTGTATGCTTTACATATACATACATATATACACACAAATACTGAGAGATTTATTTTAGGCAATCGGTTTACAGGATGGTGGAGGCTAGCAAGTCCAAAATCCACAGGCCAGTCCAGCAGGCTGGAATCTCAGGCAGGAGCTGATGCTGCAGTCTTGAAGTGGGATTTCTTCTTCTCTGAGAAACATTGGTTTTTGCTTTTAAGGCCTCCGACAAACTGGATTAAGCCACCCACATTACAGAGGAAAATCTGCTTTACTTAAAGTCAACTGACTGCAGATGTGAACCACAAGGGTTGGAGGTCGAGTTAATTGGACCTTGTGGAGGCAACCCTTCACGGCAACACGTGCATTCACGTTCGAGTAGCAGTTGGGTCCTACAGTCTAGTGAGCTGACACTTTAAACTACTCGTCACAGCTCTTCCTACTCTCCCCCTTGATGATCCCCCTTCTTGGCTTGGGTCTTCTGCTTTGTGGACTCTTTCAGTTATGTTTCTCTTTGTCTTCAGAATCAGGGTGTTTGCTATCTTGGACTGAACAATCTAAAATGTAAAGGGTCCCTGATGCTGTTCACTCCACGCCAGGATGCAAGATGAGTCACATCCCAGAAGAAAGCACCTTGCTCATTCCAGACCCCAGAGCCATGGACTGGAAGTCGGGAGGCCTGGGGACCACTGACTCAGACACTGACTATGAGATTCTGGTTATCCATCTCTGTGTGCCTCCATTTCTCCCATAAACTGGGGATAAAAAAAGCCTACCTCATTGGATTGTTGAACATTAAATGAGAACATATAGAAGAGCATTCGTGAGTTTTAAAACTCTGTGCAAGTGGAAAGATTCATCATTATCATCACCACTATTGTTATCAATACCCTAATCACCATCATCGCCAGCATCACCATCATCATCACTATCACCATCATCATCATCATCACAACCATCACCATCATCACCGTCATCACCATCATCACCGTCACTGTCATCATCACCATCATCACCACCATCATCATCACCATCATCACCATCCTCATCATCACCATCATCATCATCATCACCATCATCACCATCATCACCATCATCACCATCACCATCATCATCATCACCATCATCACTGTCATCACCATCACCATCATCACCACCATCATCACCATCATCACCACCACCATCATCATCATCACCATCATCACCATCATCATCATCATCACCATCATCATCATCATCATCACTGTCATCACCATCACCATAATCACCACCATCATCATCACCATCATCACCACCATCATCACCATCATCACCACCATCATAATCATCATCACTGTCATCACCATCACCATCACCATCATCACCATCATCACCACCATCATCATCACCATCATCACCATCATCACCACCATCACCACCATCATCACCATCATCACCGTCATCATCATCACCGTCACCATCATCATCACCATCATCATTATCATCACCATCATCATCACCATCACCGTCATCACCATCATCACCATCACCATCACCACCATCACCACCATCATCATCATCATCACCATCACCATCATCATCATCACCATCACCATCGTCATCACCGTCACCATCACCATTACAATCACTGTCATCACCGTCGTCATCTTTATTGTTCAAGATACACCCTAGTGATGTTTTAAGTGCTTCTTCTCCTCCCCTTCCTCCTCCTTAAATAAATCACTCCTGTCTATCTTCTGATTCTCAAACCTAAGCAGGCGTCAGAGTCCCTGGAGACCGTATTAGAACACAGAGTACAGGCCCTGCCCCCAGAGCTTCTGACTCACTGGGCCTGGGAGTGAAGCCTGAGAGTCTGCATCTCTCAGTCCCCTAGGTCTCGCTGATGCTGCTGGTCCAGCATTTGAATTAAATCACTAAGCAGAGGCTTGGCCAGATGAACTCTGCCAAAGAGCCCAAGATTTCATAGAAAAGCCTGCGTCACCAACAGCAGCTGACTATCATCAACGTCCTCCAGGGGCAAGTATTTGGTGCCTTTAAAATGATGCAGCAAGACATCATTTTCCCACAAACTCAGTATTAAATGATTCCTTTTTCATATTGGGAGGGGAAGAACTGAGTGAAAACGATAGCTGGAGACCTTTTACAGGCAAGGATCTGTAGAGTGAACCCACTCTCTGCGTGTTATTTAGACATGAGGCAGGAAGCTGTGAAGGGGACCAGCTCCTGATATTCAGTCAGAGCCCATTCTGGACGTGCAGACCAGCCAGGCTCTGATTGCACTGGTTACAGGACCAACATTTGCAGGGGACAAAGTCCGATCAGTTCAATGGCATTTTTGCATCTNTAATCACCACCATCATCATCACCATCATCACCACCATCATCACCATCATCACCACCATCATAATCATCATCACTGTCATCACCATCACCATCACCATCATCACCATCATCACCACCATCATAATCATCATCACTGTCATCACCATCACCATCACCATCATCACCATCATCACCACCATCATCATCACCATCATCACCATCATCACCACCATCACCACCATCATCACCATCATCACCGTCATCATCATCACCGTCACCATCATCATCACCATCATCATTATCATCACCATCATCATCACCATCACCGTCATCACCATCATCACCATCACCATCACCACCATCACCACCATCATCATCATCATCACCATCACCATCATCATCATCACCATCACCATCGTCATCACCGTCACCATCACCATTACAATCACTGTCATCACCGTCGTCATCTTTATTGTTCAAGATACACCCTAGTGATGTTTTAAGTGCTTCTTCTCCTCCCCTTCCTCCTCCTTAAATAAATCACTCCTGTCTATCTTCTGATTCTCAAACCTAAGCAGGCGTCAGAGTCCCTGGAGACCGTATTAGAACACAGAGTACAGGCCCTGCCCCCAGAGCTTCTGACTCACTGGGCCTGGGAGTGAAGCCTGAGAGTCTGCATCTCTCAGTCCCCTAGGTCTCGCTGATGCTGCTGGTCCAGCATTTGAATTAAATCACTAAGCAGAGGCTTGGCCAGATGAACTCTGCCAAAGAGCCCAAGATTTCATAGAAAAGCCTGCGTCACCAACAGCAGCTGACTATCATCAACGTCCTCCAGGGGCAAGTATTTGGTGCCTTTAAAATGATGCAGCAAGACATCATTTTCCCACAAACTCAGTATTAAATGATTCCTTTTTCATATTGGGAGGGGAAGAACTGAGTGAAAACGATAGCTGGAGACCTTTTACAGGCAAGGATCTGTAGAGTGAACCCACTCTCTGCGTGTTATTTAGACATGAGGCAGGAAGCTGTGAAGGGGACCAGCTCCTGATATTCAGTCAGAGCCCATTCTGGACGTGCAGACCAGCCAGGCTCTGATTGCACTGGTTACAGGACCACCATTTGCAGGGGACAAAGTCCGATCAGTTCAATGGCATTTTTGCATCTCTTCCAAAACCTTTTATGGCACTTGATGGACTGTCATTAGCAAAATAGAGGCAGATGGCATTGGGTACGCACTGGCGTGGTTTTGCTGCCGTGAAGGTGTACTAAGTATCCTGCCAGGACTCACATAGGAAGGGTGTCCTGATTCCAGGTGGTCACTGCCTGTGGCGATGGGAAGTAGTGGAGACTGACTGGAGGAGGCAGGCCACCCACATGGGCCTAGATGCCATGGAAGACTTGCTTCCCTGGAGCTCCACAGGGCAGTTATAAGCCACTGCCCAGGAGAGTCAGAAATGGCTCATTTGTGTAATGCAAGTGCTTGCCATGACCAAAACTGGATTAACTACTATTTCCAAGCAATTTAAGCAACTTTTTGACTTTTTTTTTTTTAAGGACAAAAGAAATATATTATTTAACTGCAAAAAACAAAAACACAAAAACCAAACCAAAAACTTTAAACCACGCCCACTACTGCACAGCTAACCCCATAGAGGCAGGTGTGGTCACACCAGGAAGAACCCACCACTGGAAAGAGGACATTTTCCTAGACAGTAACTGTAATCTTTAAAGACCCATTAACAAACCAGGAACCTATTTCTATAATCCCTTTTATATTAAACATTTGCAAACAGCAAGATCAGAGACAAAAATCCAGGCCCACCATGCTTAAAGAATTAAGTAAACTCTTTAATGGTGGTTATTAAACATCTGAGCCCAGTTGTTGGATTGATCTCATTTATTTTTAAGACATCAAGTCTATACATATTGGTAATGTCTAAGAAGAGCATTAGTAAAATCATTCATGGAAGTCAGTTCTAAGTTAAAGACCTCTCTCAGCTTAACACTATATAAAAATTATTCCCAAATGAGGAGAATCATGCTGTTATATGGTTTAAATTTGTCCCCCCAAAGCATGCTAGGAACTTAATCCCCAGTGCAACAGTGTTGAGATGTGGGACCTTTAAGAGGAGATGAGGTCCCAAGGGCTCTGCCCCATGAGTGGATTACTGCTGTCCTTGCTGGAGAGGTTTAGTTACGGCAGCAGTGGGTTCCTGATAAAAGGATGGGTTCGGCCCCCTTCCTCGCTGTCTCTCCTGAGTTCTCTTGTCCTTCTGCCTTCTGTTCTGGGACGAAACAGCAGGAAGGCCCTTGCCAGATATGAGCCCCTCAACCTTGGACTTCCCAGTCTCCAGAACTGTGAGAAATGGATCTCTGTTCTTTATATATCACCCAGTCAAGTCAGTTCAAGGGGATATATCTGACTATGTACAGTATCAAAAAGCAATGTTATAACTTAGCGCATTTAGCTTTAAAAAATACCCCACAAATATATACACACTTTTTTTTCCACCCTAAACTATCAGCTCTCTGGTCAATTGCATCAATATTAGATGAGCCCCATATCCACACAAGGGAATATTACTCAGCCATAAAAAGGACTGAAGCACTGACACATGCTACAACATGGATGATGCTTGAAAACATTATATTGAGTGAAAGAACCCAGACATGAAAAGTCACATATTGCATGATTCCATTTATATGACTCGTCCAGAATAGGCACCACGTCCATAGACAGAGAGTGACCCTAGGGGCTGTGGAAGGAAAGTGGGGAGTGGCTGGTAATCGGCTAAGGGTTTCCTTTTGGGGTGATAAAAGAGTTCTTAACTAGACAGTGGTGACGGTTGCACAACATCGTGAATGTACCTCGTGCCACTGAACTGTACACTTTAAAATGCTTAAAAGGATAAATTGTGTATTATATTTTACCACATTTGAAAAAATAATTAGAACCTGGGTTTGTGTATACCACCATGGAAGACCCTGGCCAACGCCAGCTTGGGGTTTTTCTCCCTCCATTCCGGGACAGCAGACCCCGCAGGGGAGCCGGCGGGTGACAAGTCCCCTCCCCATGAGACTCACATGGAGCTTGCCCCACTCCAGGGATGGACGGCACAGCCAGCGTTTTCTACCAGCCGCTCAATTAAAAGCATCCAGGTCTTTATTGTCTTTCCAAAGCTGCTTCCTTGAAAACCACATAGATGAATCACTGCATTATTCATTCTGTTTAATCTAATAGGAAGTAAGTAGTGCCGAACAGGCAGACCAAACAATGTCAGCTGCATCAACACCAAGAGCAGGTACAGCCCCCAACACAGAAACACCCGCAAGGAGCGAGCCGACATCACGTCTTACACATAGTACCATGCGCAGAAATGCAAAGTTGTCTCCCAGGACAATTCACACCCAGGCATTCCTTGCTTTCGAGAACTCTCTTTACCTGAAATGGAGTCTGGCTGTTGTAATTTTTTAATTCCTTATTTCCGCCTCGAAACAGCAGCACTCTGGCACAGCTGTCCTGCAAGTTGAAAAGAAGACATCTGTTTGTAAAACGGTGGCATAGACGTTCTCCAGAGAAATCCGTCTGCAGGCTCAAGCCCACAAGGAATCTTAGGAACGTGAATGCACAGTGATTTAATAGGAGGGCACATTTCGTCCATCGAGATGCAGGGACTAGAGTACACGGGCTCCCGTGTGCTGTCACTCGAGGCTTAGCTGCCGCAAATGCTTTGGATGGCAGTGCAGCAGAATCTAAAAAAAATTAAAATATATACAGTCCATGACCAAATGATTCCGCGTTTTAAGATATTATTCTACAGAAAGTCTTGTACGTGTATAGAATATATAACAAGTGAAATACCACAAGCAAAAATATAAAAAGAAAAAATGAAGGAAAAGAAAATATGGAGGCAGCATAAATGTTCTAAAATAACGGGAAGTGGAGATATATTCTAGAACATTCTTCATCTAGGCAATGTAGGACAAAACAAGGCAGATGGATACAAACTGACAAGAAACATATCCAAGAACTTCTAAGTAAAAGGCAGGTCTCAGAACAATAATACAGCTTAATTTCATTTACATTGTAAAAGCTTAAAGTCTATGTTGTAGAAAACCAGGATTATGTCCGGAAGGACGTGCTCCAGTTAATAGCATTTAGTTTCATAGGAAGGGAAAAGGATTGGGGAGAGAACAGCAAGAACCTTTTATATACATATTTTAAAATATTTGTACAAAGTAGGCAATATTCACTTCTTATGTATTTTTTCAACAACCCCCCCCCATCTCTCCCCACTTTTGAGCACCTACTGTTTGCCCATGGGGCTGACAGAGAACACACCAATCCTCTGGAAGCTCCCAGGGCAGAGCAGGTGAAAAGAGCTACGGATGCAAAGGCGGATGGTAAAACTGTACGATATTTTGCCTAATAAGTGCAGCTGACTATTTGGCACAGTAAGCAATGTTTGGAATAGCACTTAAATGATCGAGTACAGGCTGGTGTTCGTGGTCACGCGGAAGGGCAGGCACACTTTCTGCAAGAGCTCTGCACTCGTGGCCCTAATGCAAGTCGCAGCCAAACCTGCACTGGGCACACGTTGGGCACGTCGTCTCTACCTACAGTCTAGAGTACTGACAACAGTACGATCACCCAGACTTGACCCCCAGTTAATAACTACGAAATGAGGGAATACATAAAATAGCCAGCCACGAATTCCCACCCAGCGAGAGGCCAAAGACCCCACCACACCCCCGACCAGAAGGGGAACACTGCACCGGGGAACGGCAAGGGGCCATGGCGAGTGCGCAGCACACGGGCTATAGAACCTGGGAGAACGCCAAAAATCCAGAGAGACAGAAAGGAGATCAGCGGGTGCCTAGGGCTGGGAGGGCCGAAGGGAAACCGGGGGCGACTGCTACCGGGTACTGGGTTGAAAACGTTCTATGATGGAGATGCACGACTCTATGAATAGACCAAACATTGTTCAATTGTGCACTTTAGATGTGTGAACTGTGTGGTGTGTGAATTATATCTTAACAGAGGTGTTATCTACTGAAGAAGACAGAGAGAGAGCGGACCACGCTGGCAGACATCTGCACGTCACAAGAGCACACAGAGCCCTGGGACAAAGCAGGGGCCACCCTGAGCCCGTGACCTGGGCGAGGGGCCCACCAGGGCTGCCACTCATGATGGTGGTGACATGAACGAGAAAACCACCTGGGAATGGAGAAATAGAGCCCGAGGCAGAAGGACCCCGTTCTACTAGCTCCAGTTTGGGGGAGGCATCCAAGATTGCGTGGCCACTTACAATACATGAGACAGGGCAGGGGCGGGTTTGAGCCATGGAAAAACGACCACCCGGCCTCTGCGTTCTCCAGCTGTCGGCCTCCTGGAGCCTTGGGTGCACACAGGGCTGGCTTTGGTTGCCGTCTATGTAAAAAGTCACCTGCATGCCTGCTGGGGTGCACACTGCTTCAGGTCCCATGTGAGGCCACCTCTGTACAGAGGGCTCCGCCCGGGGATGCTGTGGAACTCACTGCACAGCATGGGGCGTGAGGAAGTGACCTGGATTAGACCGTAGATGGTGCTGCGAGTCCCCCACCCCGACCCGCAGGAAGGTCAGACTGGCCAGGGGGTTGGAAAGAGCAGGAAGATTGAACCCACCCCACCCCACCCCTACAGGGTGATGAAGCGCCTCTGCACCCCGACTCCAATGGGGGGCAAAACCACAAGGGTTTCCCCACCCCCGGGGCTCCAGTTCTCAACCGAGGGTTATTTTGCCCCCTGGGGGACGTCGGTCAATGTCTAGACATTTCTGGCTGCCGCAACTATGAGTGCTACTTGGCACTTAATGGGTTAAGGCTGGGATGCTGTGAAGCATGTCACATTTCCCAAGACAGCCCCAAACGTCCATAGTGCTGAGGCAGACGACCTGCCTTCAACGGCTCCAAACGTTGATGGTGGATGTCAACCACAGGTAGCAGGTTTCCCGAGGCTCGGAGAACGGAGGAATCTCCGCAGGCTCTCACTTGGGGCGTGGCTGGGGCAGGTAGGACAGAAGAGGGCAGAAGGGGGAGGGTCCCCCGGGGTGGGGGTCAGCTGGGACGTGAAGGCTGGCCCTATGCGTCTCACCCTGTGCTTCATCTGCCTCGGGCTCTGCCTGCACCCAGCCCAGCAGCCTGGAAGAACCTCCGTGTGCTGACAATCCACAGAAATCCAAGAATCCTGCTCAGGGAGGGGGCTGCGGACACCCCCTCTCCCGACTTTTGCTATTTCTTTTAAATGTTCCTTATTTCTCAGCAAGAACTATCCCTGAAATTCCCTATCATAAAGGATGTTTACTTCCTATAAATGGCTAAAAATAAACCTTTGCCAGGCACTGCTGTGCACACTTACCCAGGTGGAATACACAGAGGATTCTAGAAAAATCCTCCACTGCCTCACACGGGGACTACTCTGATTGAGTCCATATTAACCCACCTGCCAGCATGGGACCATCCCTGTGATGTCTGCCAGCCTTCACAGAGAGATCAGGATGCAGCCACCCACTGTGAAGTTAAATGGAGAAGGGTTCACTCGGCTTCATGACAATCATACCCCAACACATGTGTGCACGTGTGTGTGTGCATGCATGCATTGTGTAAGCATGCGCGTGCATGTGTGCATGTGTATGTTCTGCAATTCAGAAAATGGATCTACCTGTTCCTTCTGATTCAACCGTCCTGGTCCCTTCCAGGGATAACAGGAGGCCCATTTTGCAGAGGAGACAGAGGCCCAAAAGGGGTGAGTGGAAAACTGCGAAAGCTTGCAGCTTCAGAAGGGAGGGAGGGAGACCCGTGAGCCAGTGGAGGAGCAGAGCTTGACTGTTGCCTTGCACGGCTGCTGGCTGCGAGTTCCTTCTACAGGTGGGACTTACTCAACAAGGCGTCATCCTTTCAAATAAGTCAGTGAAATAATCACACAGAAGCAATTTTCGTTTTTCTTTTGAGGACCAAGGCATCGAGAGCACCATTTCACTGCCAGTTTTTCTCTGGGCCTGAATTTTGGGAGGCACTTCGCTTAACAAATGTGCCTTCCCCCCACAAGGAGCATTTCTGAGGCCACCCTGTGCCTGGCCAAGGGCACACCCTGCCTCGGGGTTCCCACCTGCCACAGAAGCCCACCGTTTTCATTTTATAGATGAAGAGACAGACTCGGAAAGCACATTCATTCATGCATGCGATGAGTTGCTATCGAGTCACGAACACACCAGGTACCATACGAGCCCCTGGGGACATGGAGAGAAACCAGAAAGTCCAGGTCTCTGCCGGCTCAGGCTGGAGCATGGACAGAAAAGAAACAGGCAGCCACAGTTTGAGGGATTCCGAAGGCCTGGAATTGCCACATAAATGAAGACAGAGGGCCTCCGATGGAAAGAGGGCAGGTGGCAAGCACGCGAGTGGAGGAAACATTCCCAGCAGGGACAAGTGCACAGTCCTTGAGCAGGGACGAGTGTGGCACAGTGAGAAACAGGAGACAGCCAACAGGGCTGGGCCCTAGAAGCTAGGCTGAGGGAGGCGTGCGGTAAGCTGGCCCAGGGGACAAGGGCCGGAGGATGCAGATCTCTGGGTGGGTGTGAAGGGGATTTTCAGCAGGGGAGGAACACGAGCTGATCTGCATGGTACAAAGCACCGGCGCACTGTGCAAAGCAGACCTGAGGGAAGAAAGGCTGGAAAAAGGATGCAGTTGGGCAGGGAGAGACAGCAGGGACCAGGCGAGGATGGAAGAGGAAAGGGGCAGGCAGGGGGTGGACGGGGTGGACAAGACTTGAGGCGAGGGCCTGGAGAGGAACGGAGAGCGGTCTGGACATCAGGCCTGAGCTGCAGGGAGAAGGGATTATCTACAGTGTGGGGAGGAGTCGCTAAACTAAAGTCACCTACACAGTCACCACATGGGGATGTAGGCCAGGCAGTGCACACCACTGCTCGAGGTCAGGGGAGAGGTTAGTTTTGGGGTGCTGATTGGGGGCCGTCGGTGTTTTCTAGAAGGCACTGAAGGACACAGACGGGCCTGTCTGAGGTCACAGAATTTGGGTCATAGGAGTGTGAGGCACAGATGCCAAGAGATGGCTCTGAGGGGTAGAGCTGGATGGGGACAGAGGCATGACCACGGAAATGCCCATGGATGGTGACCTGCCCCAAGTGAGGAACGAAGGTGGGGAGCACGTGTGGTCAAGGGAGCTTGGGAGAGAGGGCAGGGAGGATTTTTATCAGCAAAGGGGCCAGATGACAGACATCAGTGCAGAGACGCTGGTGACTGCTTTGCCCAGAATCATACAGTGAACCTCACAGCCAGGACTTTAACACGGATTTCCAAGACTCCTCTAATGCTTTCATAACGACTACACCTAGGTGGTCTTCACTTAAATGTCAACAGACATGAATGACTACATACTCCAACTTGTAAGTCAGGAATTTGCTTCCAGGTTAAATTCTCCTTTGACATCAGCCTGTCTTGGTTGCCATAAACCTACAAACGACTACGCTGCATGTGATTAGTAAAATGGTAGAGTGGTAACACATAAGGAGATGGGACATTGATGTCACCAGAGTGGGGCTGGAACCTGGTCCCAAAGACAAACCCCTGCCTTGAACAGCTGCACCCCAAGGTGAGGGCTGGGTGGATGAGACCGTAGCCCTCACATGACTCAGGTGGATCTACCTAACCTGTGCTCAGGTGAACCCCAACCTGCCCCAATCAGTGGGTCACGGGAATGTGTCCCCCAAAGCTTGGGGGAGGGCATGAGTTGGAAGCCTGGCTTTGCCATTTACTAATCAAACTACCTTTGGACCAAGCCTGGATCTTCTGACCTGTATAAAGAGAAAAACCCTGACAGCATCTACCAAAAGCTCACTGGTGGAACTTATGGGGAAAGACCATGTGGATGCCGCTCACTCAACAGGACCCACATCCTCGATGCTGAGGAGGATAACTTCTTCAGTAATGGCCCATGGAAGCAGGAAGCAGCCAGCATTCCGAGGGACACCAGCAAGGGCACAGAGATGCAAACAGAAAACACTCCAACTCTTCTTACCTAGGATCTCACTAGAAACATAAGATTTGCTTCAGAGAGGCAGGTGTCTTTTGTTTTCTTCCCCCTTTTTTTTCTTCCAGACAAATGGGCCTGGCCTAATAACCTTTGATATTTAAAACCCACTCTCTTCCTTCATTATCTAGGGTAGAAAAACAAACATCAGGCTGTATCCCTTCCTCTCGAGCTCTCAGAAAGCCAGCAGGAGTCTGAGGGAGTTGACAGATTAGACACAATTTGCTGCTAATCATCAAAGTCCTAATTAGTCAATTTCATAAGAGAGGAAGAGAGAATACTCTCATCACAGTGTATTATATTAGAAGTGTGGAGCTGAGGCCTGCCTACAATTAATAAAACACATGTATCAATTCACAAACCAGGATGCTTTTAGATTTAATAAAGTGAGGCTTGTTAAGGCAAATCATCAGTAGCATCATCATCATCATCACCATCATCATCATCATCACCATCATCACCATCACCACCTTCATCATCATCACCACCATCATCATCATCATCATCATCACAACCATCACCATCATCATCATCACCGTCACCACCATCACCATCATCATCACCATCATCACCATCACCATCATCATCAGCATCATCATCACCATCATCATCACCATCACCATCATCACCACCATCACTATCACTATCATCACCATCACAATCACCATCATCACCATCACCACCACCATCACAACCATCATCATCATCACAATCACCACCACCATCATCACCATCACAATCATCATGACCATCACTACCATCACCATCATCACCATCATCATCACCATCACCACCATCACTATCACTATCATCACCATCACAACCATCACAATCACCATCATCACATCACCATCACAACCATCATCATCATCACAATCACCACCACCATCATCACTATCACCACCACCATCATCACCATCACCATCACTGTCATCATCATCACCATCATCATAATCACCATCACAACCATCACCATCACCATCACCATCATCATCATCACCACCATCACTATCACTATCATCACCATCACAACCATCACAATCACCACGATCACATCACCATCACAACCATCATCATCATCACAATCACCACCACCATCATCACCATCACCACCACCATCACCATCACAACCATCATCATCACAATCACCACCACCATCATCACCATCACCATCACTGTCATCATCATCACCATCATCATAATCACCATCACAACCATCACCATCACCATCATCACCATCACCATCATCATCATCACCACCATCACTATCACTATCATCACCATCACAACCATCACAATCACCATCACCATCACAACCATCATCATCACAATCACCACCACCATCATCACCATCACCATCACAACCATCATCATCACAATCACCACCACCATCATCACCATCACCATCATCATGACCATCACCACCATCACCACCACCATCACCACCATCATCATCATCACAATCACCACCACCATCATCACCATCACGACCATCACCACCATCACCATCATCACCACCATCACCACCACCACCAGCATCATCAATAATGTCATTGTAATTACCAGCAGCAGCAGCAGCAGCAGCAGCAGCAGCATCACCACTGTCATCAACAGCATCGCCATCATTACCATCACCATCAGTCACCACCATCATCACCATTATCACAATCATCACCATCACCATCATCACCACCATCACCATCAGCATCATCAATAATATCATTGCCATTACCAGCAGCAGCAGCAGCAGCATCACTGGTGGCATCAACAGCATCACCATCATTACCATCACCATCAGTCACCACCATCATCACCATTATCACAATCATCACCATCACCATCATCATCATCACCACCACCACCACCATCAGCATCATCAATAATATCATTGTCATTATCAGCAGCAGCAGCAGCAGCATCATCATCACCGTTGGCATCAACAGCATTACCATCATTACATCACTGTCATCACCATCATCATCA
>NW_007730958.1:147549-148257 GCF_000696425.1 Galeopterus variegatus | reverse complement strand
GTACCTGCAGGCCTGAAACACAGGAGCCACACTGTGAACCCGGAACCCGTGACCACGACAAACCACATGCCACTCGGCTGCTTACACCGGAACCCCGCAGTGCAGCAGGGCCTGTGCAGGCCACAGCCCACCCATCACTCTGGACTAGGGGCTCAAACACATCAGCCCCCGCTGCACCCCTATACTCAGTGTGGCCACCAGACCCCTGGCTGCAGATCGGGGAGAAGGAACCTTATGATGAGTTGGGGGACTTGTGCTCAGCTGTTGGACGGGTGGTCTGGGAAGGGGCACCAAAGTTCCTTCCATTCAGATCTGGGGGCCTAGAAGGCCAGAGAGACACACGATGCCCTTTCCCTGACCTTGGTGTCGGGCCCCACAAAATGCAAACTGGGTGCTCAGCCCTGGCCTTGGCTCTGAAGCTCCCCTCCAGGCAGACGGCAAGAAACAGCCACGACAGGCACACAGCTCTCTCCCCCATGTGTCCAGGGACACAGCCCACACCAGTCCTACGAGCAAAGGACAGCCTCGCTATAGCTTTAGATGCAATCCAGACCCTACACAGGATGCAGGAGGCAGGGCAGGGCAGCCCCCCGATGTGACCAACCCCTTTCTGAGCCCTTCATGGGGAGCGACGTATGTGATTTATTAACCATCAGGGTGCTGGGGCCAAAAAGATCTGGACCCAAGTCACAGACCTTCCACTTATCA
>NW_007730958.1:144095-147097 GCF_000696425.1 Galeopterus variegatus | reverse complement strand
AACCATCAGGGTGCTGGGGCCAAAAAGATCTGGACCCAAGTCACAGACCTTCCACTTATCAGAACTTTCACCTCTGAGCTAACGTAAATGGAAACAACACTTGCCTTTGCAAGGTGCACATGGGAATCATGTGGGACAAGGGGCCCCAAAGGGCCCTGCACAATAAGCCAGCATGGCCCCTCCCCAGCCTGGCTCACAGGGGAAGGAGGTCCCCGCCAAGGACCACGGAACCTCTGTCCTGTTCAGGGCGAAATACTTGGACAGAGAGAAATGTGGGTCCTATCTGAACACCGCTCACCCAGGGGTCAGGATGGAAACAGCCACGCCGAGGGCAGGCAGCGCTGGGTGGCAACAGCATCGGGCTCCACAGTGGCCACTGAACAAGCTCTAATTAACGGTGCATTGTTGATAATTGAGACAGAGGGAGGTGAGCCTCACCTCTGCAAGGTCTATGGGAAAGAGCTATACCTCGATAATTAATAGGGAGGAAAGATGACAGGGAAGATATTGAAACCAGTAATTGGATGAGCTTTTTTAAAAAAACCCGAAAAACATCCGTTTACAATCACTGTGCCTCCCGCAAAATACCCTCGTTAATTCAGAAAGCAGATCCTTACTGCAGATACTGCTGCTTCTACCTGCCTGGCCCCCACCTCCCTTCTGGCAACACCATGTGCATCTTCCTTTGGGGGCCTCCACTCTTGGAGGACCCACCCCACCCCACTCCTGCCGAGGGCACAGCACACAGGCATGGTTCGGGGATGCCCACGTGACCCCAGAGGACCTGCAAAGTCCCCAGGCCAGAACACATGTCAGAACTACACAGAAAGAGGCATTCTTTCTTCCAGGATGGCCAGCAGAAAAATTACAAACCCGGGAGCTGCTGAGGCCCATCAACACAAGAGGGATGCGTGAGAGGGAAGGAGGAACAAAGAGACATACACAGACTGCGCCTCAATGATACTGAGCTACCGTCATAACTGGATATTTCAAACACACAAAGACCAGGCATACTCCCCTCTTAAGCTGAAGGAGCCCTGACTCGTCAGCCATCTCCAAAGGACTTCTAGGAGGTAACACTTTTCATAGCATACTTTAGCTGCAACATAGTCAACAGAGAAGAGAACTATGTTGCCACAAAAACACTGAAGCATTGGGCCGAGCCCGTGGCGCACTCGGGAGAGTGCAGCGCTGGGAGCGTGGCAGCGCTCCTGCCGCGGGTTCGGATCCTATATAGGGATGGCTGGTGCGATGCGCTCACTGGCTGAGCGAGGTGCGGCCGGGCACAAAAAAGGACAAAAACAAACAAACCACTGAAGCATTAATCCAGACTTATTGCTCCTCTTCCTCGAGCTGATCTGAATTTATGAGGCTTTAAGTGACATCACTGGGATGACGCCATTCTTCCCACCAAGGGTCAAAATCTGACCCATGCTGAGAGGTAAAATAGAGCCACTCACTCTGAGCAGACGGTTTGGGAAAGACGGTTCTCAAGAACCTCCTTCCTGTGCCTGTTGCTTTACAACAAACCATACCAGAAAATACAGAAAAGTACTGAAGCCAAATCAAAATGACAGAAACATGAAGACCGGCCCACAATCTTAATTCTACCAGTAACGCTTGTTAAAAGGATCGCCTGGGCTACTCCCCTCTCTTATCCCTGGTGGTTAAAGCGCAGGGTCGTGCACTGGCAGGAGGCCTGGCAGGAGTGACGGGAACCCAGGCAAGGAGGCTGGCAGATGGGCTGCCTTCAGGGGGACGGAGCAAACCAGGACATAAATGAAGGAAAATGGGAGCGTGCTTCTCACTGTCAAAGAAAAAAGTGACAAGTACAGCATGGGAGAAAACTAGAGTAAACCCCTGTGACACTGGCTTAGCATGGGGGTATCCCTAGTTCTCAACATACAGAGAAGTAAAAAAGGAAACGTGCACATGTACCTGCACGCACACCCCAACTCTGGCTGCCGAGAGAGGTGGGATCATGAACAGCCCAGCAGCACTGAGCACACCTGACGCCTGCACCAGGGTTGCTAAATACCCCCGTTCTACACTGAAAGCACCAGAGGTCCTTGGAGAAATGGCTGATTCCAGGGCGGAGGCAGGAAAAGAACAAGATGATCTTGGAATATCTTCTTGTGCCAGAAAGAAAGGAAGTGCCCAAAAGATATGGGAACCTGTGCAAAGGATGAAAGAGCCATCTTGAAGGGGCGTCCCCACTGGCCCAAACCGGGATAACAACAACAGATTGTTACCTACTGAATAAACAGAAATCTACCAGTCTCCCTTGCTATAAATAAATAAATACACAAAGAGAGCTCTTCCTTTTAACAGAAAGCCAGCTAGCAAACATAGAAGCCATGACGGGATTAGAAAGTCTCCATGTAGCAACCACAAGAGTAATAACGCAGGCAAGAAATTCCAATGGCTGCTAATGCCAAGAGGTGAAAGGTGGATAGGAAATGAAATTTTACATAGTCTCAAAAACCACGACAAAAGACATGTTAGTTAGAGAGTAGGAAAAAAGTAACTTGTATGTTGGGAAAACCTGGCAGATGTCACCTGGTCAGGTGGGCAGAGAGCATCACTGGTAAAAGGTGAACAGCCCTCACGTGCCACCTGACAGCATGCAACGCCCAGAGCACGGCCTCATTCCCATGCTGTTCCTGCCAGCGCACACCCGGATCACGCCGTGAGCAGACACGGGACAAACCCACACTGATAGGCAGCCTGCAGAATGACTACTCCGAAACCTTCAAAAAGGTCATGGTCACAAGAATAAGGGGAGACTGAGGACCTCTTGCAGATCGAAGGGCTCAAGCAGGATCCCAGACTGGATCCTTTCACGGTGAGGAACATTTGCTGGGACAACCCGCAAGACCTGTGTGGGTCTCCGAGTGAAAGCATATGGGAGGTCTCTGCACTATTCCTGTGATGCTTCTACAGGTATAATACAGAAATAGTCATTTACGATTTAAGAAAGAAAGCAGTACTTTCTTGACACA
>NW_007730958.1:118045-143458 GCF_000696425.1 Galeopterus variegatus | reverse complement strand
GCCTGTTTCTTCCTTCAAGCATGTTACTGCCACCTGCTGGACACTTGTGATAAAGCTGCACACCTAACATTACGGCAAGGGGGACAGCGCCCCCTGGGGTTGTGCAACACCATCAAAAGGACGCCTTGCTTATTTCTCCAAAGGGAACCTTGCTGGACAAGGTGGGGGCACAGAATAAGGACCTGACCTCCAGGTCGACACAGAGCAGACCCCCAAATGCAGGGTGCCGCTCATTCCTGCAGCTCCACCCACTGGGGATGCAGAACCTCGGCTGCTGTCACTGTGGGGTAGGGACTGAGCCCTAGATCTGGGGCAACAACACAGGTAGGGGTTCCCACACTCTGGACCTCCAACCCAGCAGCCAGGGACCCCAGACTCTGGGAGCTTTAACACCCTCATCTATAAAGATGCAAATAACACTGCATCCTGCATCCACAGTGTGGCCTGACCTCGGTTCTGTGTTCCGCACACTGATGGTCGTGTTAATGTGAGTAGATGTGGTAAGTGTTCTCTGAACATAACATATTGTTTCTTAATGACAACATCAGACATGGCCAGATGATGATGGGCCGGGGTGGGGCCAGGGCAGGCGGCAGCATTTATGGAGCACTTATACTATATGCCAGGCATGGCAGAAAGTGCTGCATGTGAATTCTTTCATTAACTGTTCCAGGAGCTCTATGAAGTATTACTCAACCAATTTTACAGATTAGCAAACAAGCCCAGATGTAAGGCACTTGCTCAGGTGGCCCAGGAAGTGATGAGGGGTCTTCAACCCCGGGCTGCATAACACGCAGGCCAGAATACACTCTACAGACAGCATGAGGACATGTCCTTTATTCCAAAGACAGAGTCAGACTCTCAGAGAAGGAGGGAAGGAGTGAGACGCTGCACGTGGGCCAGTCTCAAGGGTATGTGGAGACACTGCCCACTCTTTCACCAAGCACCTCTCCTCTCATGGGGCAGGCTGTGCAGCTCCAGACCCGAACACCAGGTCACAGCCCGTGTGCAGTGAAATTGCACAGTGATGTGAAAATAGCTTGCAATTAAAAATACAAAATGAATCCACCCAAAGCTGACCCAAGATGTTCTTGGGTTGTGTTTCTTAACTTGCTTCTTTATGTGTTGTATTTCCCAAGATTTCCACAATGAGCAGGGTTTTTTTTTTTTTTGAATGAGAAAAAAAAAGCTAATCTGAATAATAACTTTTAAGATAGCTTGTAGACAGTGTGAGTTCAGCCAGTATCAGCCTGCAGGCAGCAGGCATCTCCCCACAGCATCGCCCGGAGGGGTTGGATCTGAAATGTCTTCCTGTGCAATAAACACCTGCCCTCAGACAAGGCCAGCAAAGTGCAGTGCGGAGAGCCCCAGAGAGCAGGCCAGGCTCTTCCACACCTGCGAGCAGGCCTGTGGCCGCTCAGAATCTCTGGCAAGATGAGCAACCAGGCCACCGGTAAGGAGCTGTCCACACTCCTGGGTGCTAGAAGGGAAAGCGGCATTGCCCACAGAGGGATACACTTTAAAAGCAGAACACATAAACCCCGAACTCTGAGGGCTTCTTTAGAGAGGGCAGAGCCAGAAACAGCCCAGCTGGGCTAAAGCAAAACCCACCTGCCCTGTACTTTCTTCTGCCACATATGCACCGTTGTATTAAGAGTGGCTTCTGTTCAAAAGCTCTACGGGCGAGCTGAAGACCCAGGCGTCTGGGTGTGAGACAGGCTGGGAGTGAACCCAGCTCAGCCCGTTGCTCCCTCTGTGGCCTTGGGCAAGTTACTCACCCTCTCTGGGCCTGGTAACTCCTCTGATAAACAGAGACAATTAGTAATCTGCTAGGGTTGCTCTGGGGACGTACAAAGACAGTGTAAAGCGGACAAGGACAGTGCTTGGCTGGGTACACAAGAGCAATGACAAGGAAGGTCATTTAGGAAGGGATGGCGCTGTCCACTTCCCTGCCGGGCCTGTGCTGAGCACCCTGCAAACATCATGCAGTGAGCGGTCACAGCAGCCCTGCAGATGAGGGGCACAGTTCAGGGATGCACAGCCCCTTCATGTGGACACGCGATCCATCAGCAGGGAGACAGCGGGCTTTCCGACTTGTCAGAAGAGGAAACCAGCTGCTGCTGGACGACACCGAACACGTCCAGATGGGATTCCAAATGCTGCTCCCTAACCAAGCGGCAGCAGGATGCAAGGCCCAGGGGTGGGGCCTCCATGGTCCAAATGCAGCACCGTGGGCTGGGGCCATGGGACCAAGGTGTTGGGTGGTGTTGGGGCAGTGATGCTCTGAATCCAAGCCTGGGGCCTCAGGGGTGGAACCCGGCACCTGTGGGGACTAGGATCACTAGAGCTTCGAGGTCTGGGCACTGCCCTCTTCCAAACAGGTCACTTCGGAAGCCTGGAATGGCCCCACAAGGCTGCTCACATCAACATGGTGAGGACTCTCCTTTGGGGACCATCTCTTCGACATCCTCAATAAGAGCCAAGGTTCATACCAGGAGCCAAGGATTAGCTTTTAAAACACCGTGACGGAACTGGCGGCCAAGTGCAGCAGCAGCAGAGGCGAGCAGAAGGCAGGGGCCCCTTCACCCCATCCCTGCCCCAGGCACCAACGCCTACCAGGTCACTGCATGAGCCCAGAAACCACCACTACACAGACATGGAACACTGTCATGCCTGCACCCCACGCATGTGCACACGCACATGGACATGTGTGAGTACACGTGTGCGTGCGTGTGTGTGTGTGTGTGTGTGTGTGTGTGTGCGCCCATGCACGCTTGCACATTATATTTTTACATCTATGTGTTTCACGTCTGGCTTCCCCCATGGGAATGTAGGGCATATTCAGGGAGCTTCAGTTCGCTGCTGCCTCCTGGGTGCCCAGGACCGAGTCAAACGCTGTGGAAAGGCCCAGAAGGGACAGGCCCGAGCACACAGCTGAGGAACAGCAGGACCACCCAGGACCCTGCTACAGCCAGAGGAGGTAGGGGGAGCCTGGGAGGAGGGAGGGGGAGCAGGGGCAGAGAAGCAGGGGTGCAGGAGAGCTCTGCGATGGGAGCCAGGTGCAGAATGAAAGCGAGGGAGGGCCAGGAGAGCACAGCAGGGGACCAGCTCCCCTGCCGGACGAGCTCCCAGCGCTCTGCAAGAGTCACCTGCTCCTGTGCTCAGGGCGGGCGTGCGCCGGGGCTCCCAGAGAAACAGCACCAGTACAGGGGGATGTGTGTGTACATACGTATGCATACATTTAGAGAGAAAGAGAGAATTTTAGAGAAGTTTAGATTTAAATTTAAAATGAAGATATACTTTAAAGAATTATGGGGGTGCAAGTCTGGAATCTGCAGGCCCAGCGAGGAGCCAATGCTGCAGCTCGAGTCCCAAGGCCGCTGGGGGCAGACCCGCCTCCTCTCGGGGGCCTCGGTCTTGGCTCTCCAGGCCTTCAACTGACTGCACAAGGCCCGCCCCACCGTGCGGCATCATCCGCTCTGCTCACAGTCTGCTAATTTACTGCTAATCCCATCTTCACAATCTCTCACACAGCAACACCTAGAATGACGTTTGATCAAATATCTGGGTACCGTAGTCTGGCCAACCTGACACATAAAACTAACCATCTCAGGGAAGCGTTTTCCCTGGTTCATGAGGAAAAGCACAGGAGTGGCACCGGCCTCACACCGGGCAGGAGGAGGAACGCTTCCCAAGGTGGGCATCGCTGCGCTCGCTGCACAGATGAATCAGAACTGACCCGGTGTGAGAAAGGCCGAGGGAGGCCAGGGCCTGCTGGCACCCCACTGCCCACAGCCCTGCGTCTGCACCTCTCAGCTCTGACCACGTGGCGGGGTGCATTATCGAGCAGGTGTATAAGATGACAATGGCAGAGGGAACGCGCAGGTAGCCTGAGAAGTGAGGACAGTCACTATGCAAAGCCCAGCGGGATGGTTTAGAGAACCCTCTCCCCTCCAGCTGTCCTTCCTGTCCCGGCCCCTCCCCGTCACCTCCTGGGTGGACATTCTGTCCTCCCTGACCCCCAGGCCTGCACCACCGGCTCCCTGACTGGCCAGCTCTGGCAGGGCTCAGCCAATAGGAGGGTGGGAGAGTAAAGATGTGGAGTATTTTCCCCTCCCTGCCTTTCAGCCCCGGAGGGTGGGTGGGGGTGGGTAATGGCTCCCCACTGCTGCTTGCCCATTGGGCCGCAACCTTTAACCCTGCCCACTCCTGTACCTGTCTACTAAAGACTTTGAACTGAAGACACCAGATGGATTCTGTTTCTTGCCAAGATGCAGGTGACACACCTCCTGGTGAGGTGGGATCTGAAAAACATGCACCGTGGCCATGGAAATCAGGCCTCAGCCTGGGCCACCTGTGCTCAGCAGGCACCTGGCACCATGCTCAGGCAGGGTACCCAGGATGGTAGGGCCCGGAGAAAAGGGGGCGCTCACCCCCACTCCAGTGGACCGCGCTGTGCAGAAATGCAACAGCCTTGCCTGATCTGCCAATTTCTCCAGCAAAGTCAGAAAAATATATTTCTAGCTAAGCACGTCATTGTTAAAGGCTGACGATTCATTCACACTTTTTTTGAACTCTGGTAGACCAAGTAAAATCCTGGCAGGCAGGCCCTGACCTGTGGCTGCCCTGCCCTGTCTGGGAGGTCAGAGGACGAGGGAGGGCAGTTTACGGGAGCGACGGGGGTGAGCCGCACCCTCGCACCTGGTGGATCTCGTGCCAGCCATTCTCGTCTTTGCAGCACACGGTGGCGTGTTCGTGCAGCAGTAGCTCGCAGCAGTAGGGGTCGCCCCCGACAATGGCGGTGTGATACAGGGGCGTGAGGCCGTAGCTGTCTTTGTAATCGGGGGATGCTCCAAGCTCCAGGAGGGTCTGGGGGAAAAAAAGATCAAAAGTTGTGGTCATCAGTCTCACGATCCCTTTTGCACAGAGTGAAACAATGAGAAAGAAGCACAAAGACCACTGTCCCAAAGCAAAGGCCAGGGCTGACTGAAACCCTGGGCTCCCGGTGCTTTCCGGGGCCCCCAGAATGAAGAAGTGTCCAGCCCTGAAACAGCACCCGGTGCCCGGGCATGCAGGGCAGGCGTGCCCGGGGTAGCAGAGGACGCGTTCTGCAGACGTGGGCCTGCGACACCCACACGGGCCCTGCACCCCGAACCAGCGGGGGAACGGTGACCGCAACCCAGTGAAGGCGACACATGCAGGAAAGAGGAAGGTCCTTCCTCTTCGCCCAAGCGCACAGTGGGATGGGCACCCCGAGGGTGGCGGGCACTTCTGACTTCCTAGCAAGCCGTGACAAGGTGCGGCAGAAGTGAGGCTGACGAGTCCGAGGCTTGAGGCAGAAGCTACCACCTCGCGGGTCACCCCTCCTCTCTGGGGTGCAGATGGGGAACGGCCCAGGCGCCCGCCGTCCCCACACACAGCGAGGGCAGGTGACTCAGCCCGCAGACGGCGGGAGGCGGCGGCGGCAGTGGGAACCCACACCCCACGCTGGCTGGTCACGCTGGCTGGTCACGCCGCGGGTGGGGTCTGCAGCCTCCTGCCGTGGATCGAATTGGGTTTCAGCCCAACGGATTGAATCTACAAGCCCCTACGACTGAACTAGGAGGGGAAAGAGGACTTTTTGTGAACAGTAAATTCTAAAAGTAACGATACCAAGGAGACAGAGTGGGAACACGTGGCTCCACTGGCCACCTCCTGTCGGACCCAATTCACAGTCCCCTCGGAAGTGGGCACAGTGGGGACGGGACGGGAGTAGGCGCAGGGGACCAGACAGGGGAGGGGCTGCCACCCACCTGAGACGGGCTCCAGACTTACCTTCAGGGCAACCTGGTTCCTGGCTCGGGCGGCTTTGTGCAGGGCAGTCATCCCATCCTTAGCACGGAAATCCAGGTGAGCCCCGCCATTTCTGAGAGCTTTGATGACCTCCATGGAGTCGTCCAGCTGAGCGGCTGAGGTCAGGGGGGTCTCTGAGGGACCCAAACACATGCACTTTAGAACGAGCACTTGGGGAAAGTCACCAGGTCACATTGCTCACTCATGTTCAAATGCCTAAAACTGAGCTTAGAGAACTGACCCACCCCAGGGTATTCACAGCCCCCATCCGCCTGTGGACCCCAACAGTCCACACGGTCAGGGTGGCTCAGGCAAGCCCAGGGAGCATGGCAGGGATGTGTGGCAGAGGCAGGGTTTCAACACGATTGCTCTGTGGCTGTGAGTCCCAGAGGCTGCCCCTGCTCCTCGCTCTGAGCACACAGACCCCTGCAGAACCATCTGGATGCTTCCCATATAGGAGGAGTGACGGATTGTGGCCATAATTAGAGGCTTGAAAGGCAGATGCCCTCCTTTCTTCATTCAATTTCGTGACATTTGCGGACACCCTGGTAGAGACCAGGAACTGGGCTGCAGGGACACACATGTAGGGAAGACAGGCAGCCCATGCCCGCTGGAGACCTAGATCTGGGTGAGCAGAGACCCTCATCCATCAACGTGACACAGGATGACATACAAGGTGGGGCAAAGCCCAGGGGACGGAGGGATGAAGGCCCCCGCCCCACACAGACGGTCCTGGACCAGTCTGTCACTGGCTGTCGCTGAGGATGTCCATGTTTGTCACCACGCATCTCTCTGCTCATTCATTATCTTCCTCAGATGCCCCCATGGCCACTGTTAAGCACGGTGGTTAGTGTGAGAGGCTGTCACACTTCCAAGATTACTATGACAGCCCGCAAGTTCTCAGGGCCCAGGAAGAGAAGTGGTTACAGTCACTCTGTCTTCAGGCACATTTTGAGAATAGAAGACCTGGGACGCCTTCCATGGGGCTGAATCCTCTTCTGACCATACACAGGTCCCATCGGCCTCCGTCCCCAGAAAGGTCAAATCCATCGTGAATTCAGACTGAATCCTCCCACGGATTTTTAATTCCTACACTTATTTATCCACAAATGGGCATCGTTCTGAGTGCTTTTTAAATTCACCGTAGGAACCACTTGGCAACGCGATTTTTCGTGGTGGGAGGCGCAGCCTGACCCACTCGTGGTAACCAGTGGGGAGAGCGTGGACGTGCCGCCGACGCTGCCACCTCTCCTGATCGAAACAGCATGCCTCCCGCTTTCCCTAGTTATGAACACGGCCTCCGCGAATGCCGCTGCCCCTGACTCCATTGCATGCCCGTGAGAGGGACCTTCTGATGCAGAAGCTTGGAAGAATAATGGAAATTTTCTGGGACAGCTAAGCGACTTTGGTGATGGAGGGAGATGCTTCTTGCACAGCAAACAGCAAAAAGGAAAGGGAGGCGAGCCCGGAGCTCTCCATGGGTGCAGACTGGGAGGTGCCTGGAGGGTAACAACTGGAGGGCAGCCCCGCCCGGCCCCAGGCACAAGTGTGGAAGGCAGCTGAGGATTCTCTTCCTGGGGCGAAAGGACCACCATGGGGAGGGGAGGGACAGATCCTGGAAGGGCGTAAAACAACTGGGTCACCAGGAGGTGCCAGTATCTACATGTAAAGTTCAAATCTTACAGCAAACTAACGAGCATGCTGATGCTCCTCAGGGGCAAGGCTAACCTTCAAAACTCCCAGGATTTTCCTTTCTTCTTTAGCTGTCCACACAGGCCCAATGCAAACATTAGGTGGGCCAAAGTAGATGTTTTTTTAAAAAAAGATTACACTGTGCTACTTTCATGACTGATGACCCAGACTTGTATCGCTTTATAAATGAGAGTACTGTCTCAGAGAGAGCTGGTGGCAGACCTGAGGCTTCCATCGTGACTTCTGACTCTGAACACCAGCCCCTGCAGCCGAGTCACGCCTGGTGGGTGTACTGGACACATGGTGATGGCGAAGGAACATGCAGGCAGAGAAAGCTGTGCCACCCAGCAAGTGGCTGTGCACCTTACACACGGGATGGGGACCTGCAGCCCTTGGGTGACATCCAGGGCCATCCAAGGACAGGTGGCAGCTTTTGAGTTTCCAGAAGTGCTCCTCAAATGATGACCCAGACCTGCCACATTCAGCTCTTGACAGCACCCACCCCGGTGAGGGCGGGAGGCCCTCCCCAGCCCCTGCAGCCTCCAGCTCAGACTGTAACCTGTGACACATGGGGCTGTACTGTCTGTGCAGTCAACCATCACGTCACCACCCTCTAATGAGCTTGGGATCTGCACTGTCATCTGCTATTCCTCAGTTTTGCATTTTGAAATGTTTTCAGTTTTAAAATACTGAAGCCTCAACCTGTATAACCTCAGAAGTGGCCACGGTCTCCCTTGACTTGAACGATTTGTGGGAGCAGAAACATCTACAACATTGCGAGATGACCCTACAGACAGACACACCCTCCAGCCTAGAAACTGCCCAGGAGCCTTACAGTTCTAGGGAGTGGCCAGGATATGCCTCAACAGGCACCGACAGGAAGGGGTGGCAAGTGGGGCCCGTGGGGCCTGCAGCAGGAGGGCATCAGACCCTGGGTGCACGCACACCCGTGTGCGTGGGTGTTCCTGGGTGCACCACGTGCCCTGGATTGACAGCCGTAGGAACCGCACGGTCGGGTGAGTGGTTCCTCCCACGAGAGGCAGCGTTGATGGCCATAAAAACTGCTCCTCCCGGGCCGGCCCGGTGGCGCACTCGGTAGAGTGCGGCGCTTGGGAGCGCGGCGGCGCTCCCACCAAGGGTTCGGATCCCATATAGAGACCGGTCCACTCACTGGTTGAGCACGGTGCGGGTGCGACACAGAGGGTTGCGATCCCGTTGCCGGTCGCGGTACGGGTGCGACACCGAGGGTTGCAATCCCGTTACCGGTCACGAAAAAAGACAAAAAGGAAAAAAAAAACAACTGCTCTTCCCTGTAAGGCTGGTGACCTTGAGCAGGTTCCTTAAAAACCATCAATTCAGGAGGCCCAGGTAGAAACCAGCATGTGGGAGAAGACTTTAACTGTGCTACGGCTGCAGGAAACAACCTCACTGAAGGGGACGGGGGACAAAGGGCTGACCTGAGGAACTCTGGAAATGAGTGGAGTCTGTAAACTAAATGAAGTCATACTGGATCGTAGCTCAAGTCTAAAGTGACTATCCACGACTCCACCTGAAGTGAACAGGTGACTGAGCAGACAAACGCAGGGGGAGGGACAGATCGCCCATGAGGACGATTCCAGTCACTTCTGCAGCGGCTCTACCCCTGAGGAGGCCGAGTATAAGCGCTGACCACCCACGGTGACTTCCAGACACAGTGAAAGAAAGTGACTTCACAGTGGAGACACCTGAGAGACACGGCAGGTGACAAGGTCAACATCAGCAGCAGGTGATCGAGTCGGGCTGATGGCGTGGACCCCGGACAGGACATAATGAGAAGGCTCCTTCACCTCAGTGGTCTTCCTCCCCAAACCCACGACCCGGTCTAAGGAAGACAGCAGACAAATCCCAGTAGAGGGACATTCTACAAACTGCCTGACTGTCCAGGTCATCATAATAAGGAGCGTCTGCGAAAATGATGAAGCCAAGAGGAGCTTAAGGACACAGGACGGCTCAGTGTCCTGTGGGATCCTCTATGAAATCCGGAACACACACAGGAAAACACCAGGGAAAAACCGAGGACATCTGAATACAGTACAGGCTTTCAGTTCATGATAACGTGTCAATATTGGTTTGCTAGTTGTGACAAACGCACCACACTAATGTAAGACATTAACGATGTGGGAAACTGGGTGTGGGGACACAGAAACTCTGTGCTATCTTTGCAATTATTTTGTAAACCTAAAACCGCTACAAAACAAAACATTTATTTAACAAAACACCTCAAAAGCTCTGGTTGAGGGTAACGGTTTTAATGTAAAAATGCAGCTGCTCACAGACTGGCAGAAAATATTTGCAGAACACATATAAAGTACTTGTATCCAAAATATACAGAGAACTCTTACAATTCAACAGTTTGTTTTAAAAAGCCAATTAAAAAGTGGGCAAAACAGCTTCATAGACACCTCACCAAATAACCACACGAAAAGATGCTCGGCGTCGCGTCCCTGGGAATCACAGGTTGAAGCAACAGCGAGGTACGTCTGCACAATGGTCAGGATGACCCGATCCAGGATCCTGGCAACACCAAATGCAGGGGAGGCTGTGCAGCCGCGGGACCCTTGTCACAGTGGTGGCAATGCAGAAGGGTGCAGACAGTTTCTAGCCAACTAAATGCCCCCCGACCATGGCATCCAACAACTGAGCTCCAAGGTGTTTCCCCAAACGAGCTGAAAACGTGCGTCCACACAGAAACCTGCACGGTGACGTCTACGGCAGCTTTGTCTATAACTGCCGAAAACTGCAAACACCTGAGACGTGCTTCGGCAGGTGAAGGAATAAACAAGCAGCGGAATCTCCAGCCACTGGAATATTATTCAGCACTAAAAAGAAACAAGCTATCAAGCCATGAAAAGACACGGAGGAACCTTAAGTGCGTATTACTAAGTGACAGAAGCCAGTCTGAGAAGGCCACATTCTATATGATTCCAACTACATGACATTCTAGAAAAGGCATAACTGCGGAGAGGAAGAAGGAACGGGTGAGGGCAGGATGCCTCGGGCAGTGGCACTAGACATCAGGACACGGGGCAGTACCATGAGTGAAAACCCACAGAAGGCACAGCTCCGAGAGCGAACCCAGCAGAAACCGGGCACTTAGTTATCGCCACAAACGCACCGCGCCAGTGCAAGGGGCAGAGAACAGGGAAATGCGGGCAGGGGGCGCGGGGCTCTGCACTTTCTGCTTGATTCTTCTCTAACCCTAAACTGGCCTGTACCCGACCCCAGGGCATGCTCGCCTGCTGCTCCTAGCCTCACGGGACTCCCACCCCGTCTGTCCTTTCTGTGCCATGACTTGATGTATTCTATCTTCTTCTGTCACGTGCACCCTTATGAGCCAGCCCTACCCCTTCTGGAACGTGGTGGGGCATAAATAAGAAAAATCCTGAAATAATTAGACACAGTATTGAGCTCTCACTTAGAAACAGGTCTCTTTGTATTAGGAACTGTTCTGCCAAAGGCACCCGAATACATTCATCGGTGGCAAAGGGAGTTATTTTCTCTGCAGTGCCCGCGCTGCTTCACTCTCACTGGGTATTCAGTGTGCCCCGAACCCTCTCAGCCTGATGTCCACAGAGTCCAAACCATGTTCAAATTGTCCCACATTCCTGAGCACTATTATTTCTGGGGAATTTATGCAGCGACTCATTTGGGGGCTCAGGAGAGACAGGAGACAGGGACCACCAGGCATCGCAGCAGCCACTTCTGCACCTCAAGCCGATGCTCCATTCACAAGGATGCAGAATGTCTGCGGAACCTAATTGGGGCGCAAGGGAGCTGGGAAGGGGCTCCCCAGGAGCCCAGCTACAGCAACATGCGGCTGAAACCAGGCGCATCCCAGCACGGGTGACGAACAACTCAACTATGCGGAGGTATTAACCAAGCAGGTAATGAGCGCATCCACGTCCCGGGAACGGACTCGGTAATTGGATCTTATAAATGCAGCCCGCACACACCACAGGTGCTCGGCCGAGTTAGGCTCAATAAAGGAATATTCTATTTTAAACTTCTCATCAAGATGTTTAAGGAGCTGAAAGGTGCTTCAAGCTTCACTAGCAAGCTCTCCTTCGTTGTGCCCGGGGCTTCTCTTAAGTTTGGAAATCACAGGGCGAAATAAAGGCACTAGATGTGATTGAACTTAGTTTGTCAGTTTTGCTTACTTTTCAGGGCTTGGAAACAGCACTGGTCTCATCCCAGAGGTTCCTGTCGCAGGAAACCAGCCCTGAGCCCCTGGTGGGATCGCCTTACTTTTCATATGACTTCATCATTGTTACTTAATAAAATTTACATTTAGTACCAGTGCCAGACAGTTGCTTGTAATGACACGGGCTGTTTTAAATAAGTCCTTCCACTGGGACTTAATTATCCCTTTCAGTCACTCCATCCAGAGGGCTGCCTGCACCCCCCCCTACCCCTGCCCACATGCAGCCCCGACACGGGGACGAAGGTCTGGGTCTGAGCATCGTGGCCTTTCCTGAGCTTAGGAAGGAAGCTGCTTTCAAATCTATGCACAGGTAATGAAATCTGGTTTTCAGCCAAATTCTACCGCTTGCTAGGTGGCTTTGAAAAAGTCACCAACCTAGTGTGGAGCCGCTAAAATAGTGGACGGGAACAGACTAAGGCTGTCGCAGCCGCTGAGGAGCACGGTGCAGTGTCTGCAATACAAGGAGAGGTGGGCGGCTCCGCGCTCCCACCTGGGGCTGCCAGGATGTGAGTCGGGCTTGCTGGACCCCAGTCAGGCACAGCACGGGGGAAGAGAGACCCTTTCACCCCGGGGAGGAAGAAGGGGCCCCCAGGACCCCCGAGGGCAGGCGAGCCCAGACCCTGCCTCCTTCCTCGCCGGTGACTCGGCAGCTGTCTTAGCTCAGGCTGCGGTAACAAAGCACCAGAGGCTGCGTGACTTGTAAACAACAAGCATTTATTTCTCACAGTGCTGGGGCTGGAAGTCCAAGATCAAGGCACCAGCAGATTCGGTGTCTGGTGAGGGCCACCCCCTGGTTCACAGATGGCCGTCTTCTCGAGGGAGCTCGCTGGGGTCTCTTTATCATGCACTAATCCCATTCATAAGGCTCCACCCTCATGACCTAATCCTCTCCCAAAGGCCCACCTCCTAATACCACCACCTTGGGGATTAGGATTTNATGACCTAATCCTCTCCCAAAGGCCCACCTCCTAATACCACCACCTTGGGGATTAGGATTTTAACATATAAATGAGGGTTGGGGGGACACAAACATCCGGTCCACAGCAGCCACCTCCTGCAGCTCCCAGAGCTTCAGCCTGCTGCACACAGAGGACCTGCTGCACAGGACGCAACAGGATTAAGGGATACAAGGTTTGCCGAGCCCCTGGCTCACTGATGGAGCACTGCAGGCTTTCACTCAACTGCAGCTCTAATTATTAAGTGACCTTATTACTGGTAGGAGGGACGTAGTGCCATTTTCCCTCGGACCAACCAAGGGGATTCCTGGAGTGTGGACCTTCAGTGCTAAAACCATGGCAGTCTCTGGAAAACCGGGACACAGTGGTCACCCTACAGATTTCCTGGAGGCAGCCCACCCAGCTGACCCCCTGCTTTTTACCCTCTGGATCCAAAACAAGGGGAGAACCACATCTGCTGGGCTTCTGTTGCAGAGCAGGCTCTGTGGTCAGTGCTGGCGACGACAGGCACACCCTGCCCCTCTAAGGCGCCCATGTCCTCACCCTGCAGATGTGATCGTCCGATGTAGGAGACGAGGAGGTGGCAGTTCAGAGAGGTTCATGAACCCAGTTAATTCACACGGCCACCTGCAGACTACTGTGTGAAAAGCCAATCTGAACAGGATACACACCGTATGATTCTGATTATATGACATTCTGGAAAAGGCAAAAAAAACTGTGGAGACAGTCACATGATCAGTGGTTGCCAGGGGTCGGGGGAGGTTGGGATGAAGTGGCAGAGCACAGGGGACTTTAGGGCAGTGGAACTGCTCTGTGTGAGACTACAGTGGCGGATACGTGTCATTTTACACGTGCTAAAACCCAGAGAACATTCAACACCAAGAGTGAGCCCTACGATAAACTGTGGATTTAGTTACTAACAATGTGTCAGTATTGACTAGTCAGTGACAACAACTGTGCCACACCCAGGTGACACGTTAACAGTAGGGGACTGGGGAGGGGGGATCAACATGGGAACTCTGTACTTTCTACTCAATTTTCTGTAAACCACAAACGGTCCTTAAAAAAAACCCCAAAGTCTTCAAAACAGGGGGAGAGGGGAGGTCCTCCTCGAGAGAAATATTAACCAGAAGAAAAACCGATTTAGAAAATTCCCACTTGGCAACCACCAAGTGAGACCTGATTGAGTTATTCTGCTTGAAATTTTCAAATTGAAAATAAATAATCTCCGTTATAACCCAAAAAACCCCAAACAACCCCAGATAACTAAGTTTGACTCATTCCATGATGTTTGTTCATTACCGGGTGAGACAGGGAAGGGCTGTCAGAAAGGACGGGTCCGCCCTCCGAAGCTGCGCGTTCTGTCCACAAGCCCCCGATCTGACGGGTCCTGGCCCAGGCCCTGGTCCTGCTGGCCTTGGCCTTCGCTGGACACATGGAACTGTCATGCGAGTATTTACAGAGCGTAAACCACAACAGCGGTCTCTGTTTCTTCTCCGGGTTTGGTCTTTCTCATCAGGACACTAGCCCAGAGGCTGTGGTCATGGGAGACAGCCGCGGGGTCCCTTCTCCACGGCCAGCGCCCCCACGTCACTTGCACTCGGCTCTGGGAGAGCAGTTCCAGGTCCTGCTCTGTCTGGCCAGGCCTTAATGACCTCCGCTCCATAACTGCTCATGAGCGTGGAGGATTCTCAGCTTAATTACGACGGCAGCGGTTTGAACTCCAGGCAGGGCCGAGAGCAAAAAGCCACATGCCTCAGTTTCACAATAGTCCAGAGTCTATGTCGAGGGTTTTTACAGAAGCAAAGTCAGGGTCTGTTCTGGAATAACGGTCATGTCAAAACCTTTGAAATCCAGAGGACATCAACACTCTGGAGAAGGCAGCCGTGGGGAGCCTGGCTCACGGCGAGAGGGGCCACTTAGAGGCGCAGTGCCGGGAAGAAAGGGGCAGCCCAGAGTGGACCCCTCGCCTTTCCCTGTGCCCACCAGGGCAGGGCGAGAGGGGCAGGTCACACTCCCTGGGCCCAGTGCCCCACAGTCATCCAGAAACAGCCATGGGTATTCTCCCCAAGCTGGGAGGAGCCATGGCCAAAGGCTCAGCCCCAGGACAGAACCCAGGCCTGGCTGTCGGTCACCTATGAATGCTCCTGAGGGCTGAAGTTCAAGCTGAGGAACCCACGGGTCCACTCCCGTTTAGAGCTGAAGTGCTGAGGCCACAGCCCACTGCCCCGGACAGGAAGGGCTCCTGCCCCTCCAGAGTGGGGAGCCAGTGGGAGCACGACGCGGAGGAGAAGCCGCCCACGCCTGCACAGCGGAGAAGCAGGTCAGGACAGCTGGAAGGCCAGGGCCCTCCTGAGGTCGCGGGAGCCTTCCCGTCAGTCCCCTGCTTCCAGGGCTTCCCTTCCTCGTGCAGCATCAACACTGGGCCTGCTCTGTTGCCCCCTCCCCAGCGTGTACACCCTGTCTGTCCCCAAAGTGTGCACTCCCCATATCTCCCCTTCGTGCAGTGCTGTCTGCTGAGGTCCCAGCATCACAGCTGCCATCAGAAGCAACGCAGTCCCCTGCTCTTTTGCTGCTCCCTGGTAAACGTGAGACATGGAGGCCCACCCAGTGCTCAGACAGACAACCAGTGCTGGATCAGCACTGATGGGGGTCCCTCCCCACAAACGATGACAGTGATGTGCTTCAGTTGACAAATACATGTATTGTGTGCTCAACAATTTTGAGGAGTGACACCTGTATATGTTGAAGGCACTAACCACGCAGGAGCCAGGAGCAGGGCTAGTGTGTCCCCAGAGGAAAGGGAGAGAGGTTTCCACTCCCCTGAGTCCTAGAGGAAAGTTCCCTATCCCAGGATAACCTCCCTGGCTGGGCAGATGCCCCAAGTTGCTATGGAGACTTTCACCTGTGCCACATCAGTTCCCCACAATGACCCAACCTCTGCCTGCCACACTCAGCTGGTGTCTCACTGGCATCAGCTAACACTACACCACACAGGACAGCATCTGCTGCAAAACCATCCAGACCAAAACGTTGAGAAATCTCACATCGCAGGACCAAGCCTGTGCTCTTCTGTCCTCACACTCCAAAGGAGTCTGGCATCCAGCAGGGGGAGTAAGATATTTGCGTGTACAGAAGTGTCTAGAAGATGTCAGTACCAGAGATGGAAACGGACTCCCGGGGTGGTTAGACACATGCATCACCAGAGTGGAAGCCTGTAAGGTCTGTGCACCCAGGGCCAGCAGGTGACAGCTCCATACATGCGTGACACTCGTTCATTCACTTTTCAATGACAACACACCCAGCACCTGCTTTGAGCCAGGCCCCCGAGATGCTGGGGTACCACGGTGAGCAGAACGGGCTCAGCCTGGTGACTGAGCAGTGAGTCTGCATCTTTAAAAACCAAATAAAACCAAGTGAAATGTAAATGTTGCATTATCACGTGTAACCTGAATAACAGGGTGACTTTCCTACGTTTTAGTAAAGTTTTGTAAAGTCCCTACCTCCGGTCTCCGGGTCATGGAAATTGGGGTCCAGACCTCGATCCAGCATCTTGACGATTTTCTCTACTGAACGATGCTGAATGTGATCCATGCATTTTTTCAGATTGGTCTAGATGGAAAAATAAAGAGACAGAAAACAGCTTTACAAGAAATGCCTTCACATGCTACGGGTAAGTTCCTTCCTGGGGCAGACTCTGGCCTCTTCTACAGATGGACGAATGTTTTAAAACCCCTCACTGCTCACTGTCCCTGTGCTATGGATTTATGTTGTGTCCCCTCAAAATCCATACGTTGAATAATCCCCAATGTGCTAGTATTAAGAGGCGCAGCCTTCACGGGCTGATTAGGTCATGAGGGCGAAGCTCTCATGAATGGGATCAGTGCCCTTGAAAAAGGGGCCCTGGCGAGCTGCCTCGCCCCTCTCTGCATGCGAGGACACAGTGAGAAGGTGCCAGCTATGAACCATGCACTGAGACTTCACCAGACACTCAGTCTGCCTGCACCTTGACCTTGAACTTCCTGGTCCCAGAACCTTGAGAACCACATTCTGTCGTTTTACGACACCCCCAGTTTCCAGGCTCCCCCCAGACCTTCTGACTCGGTTCCTGGTGAGCGAGGCCCAGGGGCTGGTGCTTGTGTCCTCCACTCTCTAAGGAGGCAGCGTCGATGGAGAGGGAATAGGGCAGAGCCTGCTCATTCCGGTTAATCCACTTTTTGGTTAACTCCAGGGCCACATTAGGCAGAAACAGGGAAGCCTGGTCACCGCATGGCTCAGGGACAAGGGAGACACTCATTTCTTATGAGATCAGAACGACTGGTAAGTCAACCCTGATGGGGAGGAAGGTTCCCCAAGCTCTGCCAGCCTCATCCGCAGAAGGAGCGGCGACTTCCTGTCCGTCAAGCAGACGGCCTGGGCCATCTGATGCTGACTGCGGCACTTCAACATCCCTCCACCTGATGAGTCTGACTTTTGTCCCTGCCTAACCCTTCACCCCCCACACCACACCTCTCCCAAAACACACGGAAGAAAACAGTGGTTTTCAGCATGAGGCTCCCGGACCCTTCAACCTCCCGACACAGGCCGGTTTCCACCTGAACCTGAATGTTTTCTGTACTTTCTGGAACTAGAAGTGAAACAATGTCCCAAAACATAGGACATGCAATTGGTGTCACTTGAAACCTTCACTGCTATTTACTAATCAACAGTTTTCTAAATTCACAAACACATTTTTATCTACACATCAGACAGCAAATAACCAAAGAAAACAAAAAACAAAAAAGCCCCCATCGTGGGGGTCTAGGTGCCACGGCCTTGGCGAACTCCAGGGCTGAGGAATGTACAAGAAAAGCCTGGAGCAGCTCAAGCCAGGAAGTGGTCAGTGGGTCAAGGCCGAGGGGCACAAGCCAAGGTGCAGAGAGCTAGGGGAAGGGACTGGACCACTTGAGCACAAAAGTGAATAACGATGACAGATTGGAACCCACTGAGTACAGTAAAAATCCCGCGTCCATCTAAAACAAACAGGGAGACAAAACCAAACCAAGGGCAGCCAGCTGGCGAGCAAGCCCGTGAGCTCACGGCTGCAGGTGCGCCCACCCGGGGGCATCAGGGACATCTAAAGGGAGCTCTAGGAAGCCCCCAACTCTCTCCAGCCCGTGTTCTGCAGGGACCGCTATCGGACTCTCTGCAGGTACCCGCATGCGGGCAGGGGCGAGAGCCTCCTCGATGTCACGGACATCTATGAATCGATGAGGTGCTCCACCCACAGGCCCAGCGCCTCCGCCCTCCCACTCCACACATCCTCCTCGACCCACACAGCATCCCTGACAAAGAGCACGTGTCCACGGCGTGAACATTGTCTCTGCCCAGCTGTATGGGCTGCTGGGGCACAGGGGCCCACAATGCATTCAGCAGGGCACAGAGCCCTCCACCTAATGCAAACCCTTTCCTCCCCCACTGCCCACCTGCACGTATTACCTCCATGCAGTTTAGGTCAACAGCACTTTAATAATTCTGTACTGATGTGACCACAGTGGAAACCCATCACAGGGCTGCCCTCTGCCACACTGTGCGTCTGAATCCTGCCCTCTTCAGAGCCACTGCCTTCCAGCCTCTGGAGCGCCCATTGGGATCTGCTCCCACCCCAGCTTCACAGAGCGATCCCTGCTGCCTCCTGGACGGCGGGGGCATCTCAGCATCTCAGCAGCACGCACCGTGCGTTGTCCCATCCACCTGGACATCCCAGCCCCGCCACACACCACGCCAGGTACACAGCAGGAGCCCCCAGGAAGGGGAACCCTCTAAAGAGAGTAAGACAAGGTAAAAGAAAAGCCAAGAGTGTAAAGATCGCCCGTGCCCTGCATACCTTTGTGTGGAGCTTGGCCAACTGCTTCTCGTCGAGATTGGACTGTTTATACACCCGCTTCTTGTACCGAAACTGGCAGAGACACAGAAAGAGAAAAGAGAAAACAGACAAGTAAACGCCTCATGCGGCTGTGCAGGGGGAAGGTCAGCCCGTGCCTGGCTGTTTCACTGAAAACAAGGAACTCCACAGCAAACTCTTCAAGTTCTACATAAACCCTGGTAGAAGCACCGCAGGGTCCCCTGCACCCTGAGAACCACTTGTGCCAAGATTCTGCAGCAACCTGGCTACAAAGCCGTGAACAGAAACAAGGGCCACATGAAGGAAAGAAGGACTAGGACCTCCCGGTGGCCGTGCCCGACGGTCACATTCGTTCAGGTCTCCGCTGGCTAATCAGGTGAGCACACGAGAAGCTGTCTGCCAGGGTGCTGCTTCCAACACCAGGTTTCCGGTCTCCGTCCTCCGCCTTTATTAAGACACGCATCGGAAGCCCAGGCCTGTGACGCCCCCACCTCCATGCTCTCCTGCGACCTCCCACCCGGGACTCCCAGTGGCCACTCCTCCCCTGCCTGCCCTGAACCGGAAGTTACACCTGTGCACCGAGGAGCACGCTTCCTCAGCCGTACTGACTGTGCCCCAGAAGGAGCCACATCGTCACAGTCTGCTCTGCAGTCCTCCAATGCTTCACCTAATAATCCTCCCTCCCCCGGCACCCTGATCCTTCCGCGGTTACGTGTGTTGGAGGCACTGCAGGAGGTGTGGGGTGTGCAGAGGTGTAGGGGGGACAGTCCAATTCCACCCCCATTGCTCCCCTGTTCACTAAGCAACCTTGGGATGTACATTTTCCCCATCTTGGCCTCAGTTTCCTTCTCCATCACATGGGGATAATACCACAACCTCCCAGCATGGTCTGAGGGCTGAATGTGAGCTTCTGGGCACAGAACAGCATCAGACAAATGCCACTTTAGCCCCCCTCCCCTACCACCCCTGATATTGTCACAGTCCAAGGAATTTACACCGAAGCTCTAGTGAGCAAAAACACCCCTGGATGAAGCCCACACGCACGGCAGGGAGCAGTGGCCCACCCTGAAACCAAAGGTTCAGCCCCGGATAAAGTTTCCAAAGAGATGACCGCATCCTCCTTCCCCTGCACCCCACACAAAGGCGGCAATTCAACAACAGACAAAACTGTTCATTTGCACAGACCGAAACCTGTTTGTTTTTTTGTTTTTAAGTGCCAAAACAAACCAGGTGTGAAATCAGAAAGTTCCGCGCAGTGCAGGCTGCACGGGTCTTGGGTAAAGTGCGCTGGCTGCGAGCGGCACCCTCGCTCTGCCCGCACTGAACTGGTGGCAGGAGGTCCGGGCCCGTCTGGGAATTTCCATCCCTCTGATTCTAGATTCAACCAGGAGCACCACATTCTGCACGTCCCCTGTGCGGGCACCGCTACGAAACTCTCTGTCTGCATTTTCTTCCTCATCCAGGGCACCTCTGGCCCAGACTTCAGAAGCCACTGAGCATGACGCCCAGTGAAGTCACAGGTCCACGATCACACAGCTAAACTTGAAAAGTCCAAAGGAATTTCGACTCAGTGGGTCCTTTTTCCGGTTTTAAGATAGCACGCCAGGGCCAGCAACATCTCTTGGCAGGAGGGTGAATGCGGAAGGGGAGGACATTTATTCCAGAGCCATAGACATTTACGGCTCGTGGCTCAGAACCACAAATCCTTCCTTGCTATTTTCTCAACATTTCATTAGCAGCCAACCATGTTCTATTGAAATTATCTGAGGCAAAGAGCTCGGACGGATGCCTGCCCCTAATGCTCAATCGCCAGGCCCATCTTGACTCTTCGCAGCAGATCCCTGGCAGAACGGTGGCCCAGGGCAATAAACACATGTGAGCATTAGCAGAGACTTCACAACGAGCAGATCGACCGATGCAGCTGTGGTGCCAATTGGGGCACTCCCGGCCAGCCAGGCTTGGCTATGCGACTGCTCCCTGGAAGACCTCCTCTGAGCTCAGAGGGGCTGGGGACTTGCTCAGAGGTGCACAGCTGTGGCTACTGAGGCCAGATCAAGAGCAGGAGCCCAGACTTCTGGTCTTCTCGCCCAGTTTTAATGCCATTATAGAAATTATCAGCCCCTGAAATAAACTGTGTTTACTTACTGTTGCCGGTCCGTCACCTCCGCTGGAGTGTAAGCTCATGTGACCAGACCTTGACTGTCTGTGCGAGGTGCACGTGCCTGGAAAGTGCCTGGTACTTAGGCCCACAATGAGGGATTTTTTCCCCCAGGGGATTTCCACTTCACAGATAAGCAAACTGAGGTCAGAACAGCTGAGTGACTTTCCTAGAACCACACAACGACCAAGTGGCATCTCATCTTTCCCTCCACTGAAACTCTTCCCCCAACCCCACACATTCCATAGAAATCGAGATCCCAGTAATCTCGGCCTCAAACTTGCAATGAAACCTAGCGATGTGCATGTGAGCATCACTTTAGTTCTAGATTCATGTCCATGACACCTCAGACTGCAGCGTAATCTCTATTCACCAAGAATACCGCAGAACCAGCTCAGACTGCTCCAGTGCCTGCTGCAATCCCACACTCAGTCTCTCGTCACGTGACCAAACTGTCACATGAATGCGATCCCTTGGTAACAGCAGCATGCTGTGTGTAGCAGAAATGACTGCACTTCTGGCTCCCTGTGTAGCTGACTTCACGTACCATGTACACATTCTTGGAACACCATATGCAAACTTCGGGTGCAGCAAGCGGGGTCAGAAAGGTAGGGACGGGGTCATGCTTTACAAGAACATGCATAAGGCAGCCTCATCTCACGGATCAGCCACTCCACGAGGGAGGCCCAGGAGCACGCGGCTGGCCACAGCAGCTCAGAGAGCCCACTGGTCATGCTGGGCTGGGAAGCAGTAAGGACACTGTGGCCGCTGACCACCCTGCTGCCCCACGGGGGGAGACCCATTCACAGAGTATGATGTAATAAAAAGTATTTGGTCTTTGTCCCAATTCCTAGCACAGAGCTCTTAAAACCCTTGGAATCTCCCGAGCGACAAGCGTTATCTGTGGTGTGTTAATGAGCGGGCTCCTGACTGCTGGAGAGCTTCAGGCCGTGGCCACAAAGACCAAGCCATGATTAGTGGACTGGAACCTTCTGCCTCACTAACTCCAGGGAAGGGAGAGAGGCTGGAGATGGAAAGATGGAATTCAACCTCCAATGGCAATGATTTAATCAATCGTGCATACGTAACACAACTCATAAGAATCCCTGGAGAGCTTCTGAGCTGCAAACACATCCTCATGCCAGGAGGGTGGCGGACCCCCAAGTCCACTGGGACAGAAGCTTCTGCACTCGGGACCCGTCCAGACCTCACACCCTGTGCGCCCCTTCATCTACTGTTCACCTGGACCCTTCCCAGCAGAGCCATGAGAGTCAAGTGCGTTCCTGAGCTCTGTGAGCTGTTCTAGCAAAGCAGCGTCAAGCGGGAAAAAAATCAAACCTTCGGGAAGGCAGAAGGAAGCCCCACTCTGCATGCCCAGGCCTCATAAGTCCTGGTGACACGAGCCTGAATCAGGCTGCGGTACATTCATACCGAGATTTCTCCCCAACAAACTCGTTACATCCATGGTAAGGAAACGTGTAAAACTTACACGACATCCGCCAATTCATGGCAAAACTGGGTGCAACCTCAAGACTCCAAAGGAATTTTTTCGTTTGGGCCTCACTTCCCAACTGAAATCAAATCGGGGGCTTGGCTAAGGTCTCCCCTCCCCACGACCCCCAGGCCCCTGGGCGGTGGCCAGCAGCGCGGATTAGCATACCTCCAGGGAAGGGACGCCGCTGCCCTCGGGCTGCGGGTACTCGCGCAGCAGACGCTCCTCGTCCAGGAACTTCCCGTCGCGCCCGTTGCTTGCCGGCTGGAAGAGCCCGTAGTTCAGGACGTCTTTCAGGCTCTGGTTTAAGGTGCACAGAATCCGCTGCTTTGCCACCCACACGGTGGCATTCGGGTTAAATCGAATGCACTTCTGCAGGGAAGGACAAAGACGTCCGATTAGTGACGCAGAACACCCCAAGTCACCCACACGGGGGCATGGTCAGGTGGGAAAGCTGTTTCCATCCCTTCCTTACAGTTTTTCTGAGGGTTGGACCCCTCGGCTTCTCAGCCTGAAAAGTAAGCCTGCCTGTCGCGAGGACGGAGGCGTTTGGTGAATACAGAGGGGAAAAGTGGAGACTGAGAACTTGGTCTCTGTGGCTGTGACTCTCACCGTGGACTCAGATCTCCAGCACCAGTCACTAACCACCCATTGCCACGGGGCAGTTCTCTCACTTGTGAAAACACAGACTCGACCCCTCACCCCACCCAACGGAGTGGCTGATTCAGCAGGTCTGGGGTGGGGGGGCTGAGAACCTGTTTCCACAGGTGTCAAGGTGACGTGATGCTGCCGGTCTGGGGAGCACACGCGGAGAACCGCAGCTCCAGGGAGTCACAGCGCGGCCATCGCTGCAGCAATCGCTAGATCAACTGCTCTCCGGCGTTTCAGATACGGGGGGCTGCCTTGTTCTACCACCTCGGCACAAGGGTCTCCATGCTACCCACGTGGACTCTGAACAGAAAAGCTTTAAAAGCACAGATGTCACCCCTCGCAAAGGAGAAAGGATGGCAATTATGAAAAACGGATTGATGGAAAATTAAGTCAGTGGCCGCCAGAGCTAATTGTTGAAAAAGTTAAATGGCGTCGACAGGGCATGCAAACCAATCACCAACACTTCAAAAACAGAATAGCGCCCCGAGAATGAGAACAACAGCACCTCGGTCGTGTTTTGTGAGACTCACCAGTGAGCCAGGAAAAGCAAAAGCCAAACCACATCCACTTCTAACCACTACTCCTAATTTTTGTTCAATTAAAATTACGTTCTACTGTATAGCCATCACCTGGGGCTTAAAATCTGTTTTATGGCTGTAAAAGCGTTCAGAAAAAACTGAGGTTCCACTGAATCTGGGGCTGGAACAAATTTTCTCTCTGGGGATTCCGCGTGAGCGCACCCAGACAGCCCTGCTATCTTCCCAGGCCAGCCTGGGGTGACTTCCTCACTGCTGGGTGACACGATCCTGCACTGATCCTGCACTGGCTCAGCGGGCAGCCAGAAGCCCCCCGCCCAGGAAACCCGACCCCTGCACACGAACGCTCCCGAGTGTTCCTCCCCGCTGTCAGAGGCTGGGTTTGAGTGTGACTCTCCCTGCTCCTCACAAGGCTGGGTGAGGCCAGCTCATTCCAGTGATGAGACATCCAGACACAGGGTCCCCCTCCGCTCCTCCTTTGGTTGAGTGAGAACTCTCTGGAAACTCCAGGCACAGCCAAGGAGCCCCGTCAGACATGACCAGGTGGGGCCGCTGATAACTCACCCCCTCGTTTCAGGAATCATTGCTGGCTTCTGGTTCCAGCTACAGTGACACCCAACTCAAGTTCCCCTAGATATCAACATCCACCCACCTCGGCTCCTCCCACACCCGCAGAATAGGTCCTGCCAACAGGCGAGCGGTGGGAGAAACACAGGATCTGAATCGCCTCCCAAGGGACACGGTGCCAGTGCAGGTGACCACAAAGACCGGTGTCTGCTGTCATTTAGCAGGCAGGGCCAGGGACGCTGAGTCCACGCTGTATCCAGGCCAACCCTGCACAAGTAAGAACCATCCTGCTCCAAAAAATGCCAAGGGCACCTCACTGAGAAACTTTGGGAAGGAGGTGGCGTTCGGAGGTCAGAACGGCTTGGACGTGCAACCACCTGCGCAGGCCAGCCTGTGTTCCTGACAAACCTACCGATCCAGCTGTCCCTCTGTTTCCTCAGTGACAATCAGGGCCACGACTTACGTGCAGGGCTGCTGTAAGACTCAGACAGAATATAAATAATACATGCTGTTATGGGCTGGACTGTGTCCCCTAAGAAGATGCTGAGGTCCTAATCCCCTTCCCCTGTGAATGCGACTGATTTGAAGTAGGGTCTTTGCAGATGTAATCAAGATAAGATGAGGACACTCTGGAGTGGAGCGGGCCCTGATGCAGTGACTGTGTCCTTATATAAGGGGATAAGTTGGACACAGCAGCATGCACACAGAGAAGGCACGTGAGGATGAAGTCAGGGACTGGGGCAATGTGTCTACATAGTGAGGAATGCTGAAGGTGACCAGCGAGCCACCCGCAGCTGGGGAGAGGCCTGGAACAGATTCTCCCCGACAGTCCCCAGAGGAACCAACCGCACTGACATTCTGATCTTGGACCTCCGGCCTACAGGACAATAACGTCTGCTGTTTAAGCTGCCCGGGCTGTGGTCTGTTACGGCAGCCTCAGGGACTAACAAACATATAAGGCACCTGCCACTAACTGTGGTAGCAAAAAGCAGCAGCAGCACCACCCTCTCTCTGAGAGCAGAACTCAGCAGGCCGGGCACCCGCAGCCCCGGGAGCTCCCTTCCTTTCATGCGTGACGGGGGTCGCCACTATGCTCACAGCCGCCCAAGGAAAGCCACCACGTCAGGAGACACTGGGGTGAATCCGGCCTCATTTCCTGACTTACCGTCACTGGCTTGCAACTTTACTCACTAAACACTCTTGATCAGGAAAAGCCTAGTTCTCAAAAATATGGAAAATGGTAAACAGCACTTCTAAAAATGAGGAGCCTGGAAGAAGAGCTTGTCCACAGCGGCACTCCACCAGCCGACGCCAAGAAATCCCGTAACAAGTGCAGAAACAGCTGAGTTTCAGGGAAGCCTTAGGAAAAATCGCAAGTTTATCTTTAAGAAGGCACATGGATCAC
>NW_007730958.1:116512-117334 GCF_000696425.1 Galeopterus variegatus | reverse complement strand
GAGTTTCAGGGAAGCCTTAGGAAAAATCGCAAGTTTATCTTTAAGAAGGCACATGGATCACTGAGAGAAGTGAGTTTTTTGGCAAATTGGCTTGCTTTTGGAGGATTGATTTTTGCAGAATTGGCTTTTGGTGGCTGGAACATCCACCAAAAATTAATTTTTGGCCTGTTAGCCTTTTGTGGGGGTCCGTGGGGGTTGTGAGCCTGCTGATGTCACAGGACACCTGGCTCAGCAAGGCCCAGGGACCACAGGCCACGTTCCCAGGCTGACCCCTGCTCATTCTCCTGTCCAGGCTATAAGCCACGGTCTCACCATCCCGCACCTCTGTCTCCTAGGAAGGTAGGACTAGCACTGCATTTTGCCTTATAGTGTTTCTCCTTGCCTTGTCCAAACTGATAGGCAGGCGTCAGTCACTCTGTCACTCCTTGATCTCCAGGTGCGATGTCCCGAACGCTGTGCTGTCCACCCACGTTCATCTGAAACCTCCCGCGTGTCTGGGCTGAGCTGGGTGGCTCAAGACACAGGAAACTTGCAAGCGGGTGTAATGAGATCTCCAAGACCCAAATCTGGGTGGCTACTCCCCGTCTCCGCACAGGCAGTGCACACAGCAGGCAATCTGGTGTGATGGGGTGGGAGAGGGACTGTTTGGGGACTGCAGAATCTAACAGTGGAAGAAGCCAGCACCCGCCTTGATTTAATGATGGATACACAACGCAGCCTGGGAAAGTTCTCAGGATTCCTCTGGGCCAGCTTCAGTTCTATAAGGTTCATCAACCAAAGGGAGGCGTGTGCTAGCACAGGTCAACCACCCACCTCTGCTCC
>NW_007730958.1:115029-116385 GCF_000696425.1 Galeopterus variegatus | reverse complement strand
TCACCGAGGATGTGCTTTGTACCATGCGTTCTCTCGTTTGATTCTAGCAAAGATCTTAAGAAGGGAGACCACACTACCCAAGTTTGCAGAGCTGTAAGTGACAGAACTGTGGCTGGCCATGTAGTTAACTGTATGAAACACCAACCCTTTCCTTAGTAAAGTTCACAGTCAAGCTCGAATCAAAAATGAAGAATGTGAGAGAAACTTGCTCTCACATTTGGTCAACATGAATTACAGATATTCTGCAAGATGTGAGGCTAAAAACTGAAAACACTCAGACAAAAGGAAGGATGTGGCATTGGAGACAGGTGGAGGCAGCTGCCCAGCCTGGGTCTGACACTTAAGCTGAGTGTATGAGCCAGCTGGGGCTGCCATAACAAAATACCACAGACCAGGGGCCTTAAACAACAGACATTTATCTCCTCCTAGTTGTGGGGTCCAGAAGTCCAAGATCAAGGTGTTGCAGGGTGGTTCCTTCTGAGGCCTCTCTCCTTGGCTTGTAGACAGCGTCTTCTCCCTGTGTCTTCACATAGTCGTCCCTTTGTGCCTGTATGTGTCCTAAGCTCCTCCTCTTATAAGGACACCAGCAGTCATACAGGATTAGGACCCACCCTAATGACCTCATTTAAACTTAATTCCCACTTTAAAGATGCCGTCTTCAAATACAGTCACATTCTGATGTTCCAGACTTACAATTTCAACATATGAGTCTGGGGAGGACACACTTAACCCATAACTCTGTACAACCACAGGCAAGTGTCTGCAACCCACTGAGGGCCATGTGCTCGTGGTAGTCACATCTGTGTCAAACGACTAATGCACATGAATGATGGCAGATCACAAAACCTGCAGCTTTGGGGCCACGTGCCCACTAACATGGACAAACGTGTGGCTACCAGGGCAGCTGCTGCTTCTCGGACAAGGCTATTTTGATTCGCACCAACATGGCAAGGGTGTTTCGTGTAAGGGACTAAATGGCTTTCCAAATCTGTTTGGGGCCCTGTATAAAGGAGGTGACGGCGATGTTACTTTATAAGACTGTCGCAAAGGTAAGGGAGTGTCTAGACAAAGCTTGGAAGGATGGTAAATATTATACTGTATAAGACATGTATTATTACAGTGCTTAGCTGAAGGCCGGGTAGGGGCTATCGACAACACAAGGCTAGAATTACACAGACATATTTAGGTGCCTCCACCTACACTGCATCTGCTAATTCACATTCCTCAGGTGAGACTTAAATCCACCTTGCAGAAGGTTAGAAATGTTGTTTCTCATTTGATTTTTAGAATAGGGTTTTTAGGTAATGCATGAATGGGGCAAACGCCCTCCATTAAGAGACAAAAGCCCACAGCTAG
>NW_007730958.1:112552-113935 GCF_000696425.1 Galeopterus variegatus | reverse complement strand
TGAATCAACGTCTACGGCCATACCACCTTGAACACGCCCAATCTCGTCTGAAATGACTGAATCAACTGATTTTTCTTGTGAAACTTCCTTGTCTTCACAATAAGAAACCGAAGCTAACTTTGAATTGGGGCTGTACCCAGTTTCTCCCTCTAACAGAGGAGTTGCTGAGGTGCAGTCCCTTCGGGATTTTCATTGCATTCATGTTGCTTTGAGAAATCTTTTTTGCATCTCTGTTACACAGCGAGAGTATAACACACCTCACTCCTGACTTCCACCAAAGGATCCCAGTAAAAGCCACACAGGCAAGCACATGGTGGGAGGTGGGGTGGGGGTGGCCCCGAGGGGACCACGTCACTCCCTTCTGGATCCAGAGCTGGAAACACAGACCCCAGTGAGAATAAAGATCCCAGCTCTGTGGTGCTCATCGGCAGCATTCAGCAAGAATGTAGGAAACTCAGAAAGTAACCCACACTCCTGAGCACATCACCCACCTAACAAAGACGTACACTCCACATTTAAAACCTTCTCTGCGGGCTAAGGTTTATGTCATCATCGATTTCTTTGTGATGCATCTTTAAAGACCTGTAATGACTGTGAGCTCAGAAGGAGCCCTGAGGGTCTACTCCCGCCTTTCACAGCTGTTCGTTTGTAATCTGCATGCTTGCACACCTCTGGACACCAAGGTCACTGCAGACTGTCACTGGCTTGTCTCCGAATGCAACTGTCCAAGTGAAACAATGCTTTCTGCTGCGGACCAAGACCCATTGGACTGGCACTCGTGATAGCAAACACCAGTGCTGGCATGGGTAACATACGAAGCTGAAAACACAGGATTTGAATGGAGAAACTCAGGTGACCTTGATCCAGAAGGACAGGCCGAACAGAGGATGCTCAAGTCAAGGGTCAAGCTAGTGCTTTTTAACACTGAAAAAGGATAACGTGGCCGTGGATTCTTCTTTCCAGTTGGAAGATCATGTTTCAGACAGTAAAAGCTCGATAGCAGCCATCCAATGCAGGGCACAGTGGCGGGCAGACTGCACCTCCCGGTGACTTTTAGGACGCTGTGTAGCTGTCCCTGCCATTGTCAAGGTGGTGCTAAACAGAAAGACACTGCTTGGGTTCTGCCAGTGATTCATGTACTCCTCGGAGGTGAGTTTATTTCCCTCTTTTAATAACCACGACTTCAGGGAAAGCCATCACAAAGCAGAGGATCAGATGCCAGACAGAGAAGGCAGACTGGAAGCAATGATTGAAAGTGCGGTAACGGGCAGTCGGGAGGGTAATTAAACAGTCCTGGCTGCAAACACAATGCACCTCCAGTGGGCGCCCGCAGCCCCGCTCAGTGAACTCATTAAAGGCATCATCTTCTCATTATATCATCCC
>NW_007730958.1:110140-111770 GCF_000696425.1 Galeopterus variegatus | reverse complement strand
GGCGCCCGCAGCCCCGCTCAGTGAACTCATTAAAGGCATCATCTTCTCATTATATCATCCCGGAGGCAGGTATTAGCACCTCCAGGCTCCAGGAGGAACACTCCAAAGACTACGGAATGTTCCCTGAACCACACAGTGGCGGGAGGTGGAGCTGGGATTCAGGGGGACCCTGAAGGCCAAGCTAATGAGTTTCAACACAGACCGAGCCTCGCATCGGGAAGATCATTCCAGCAAGAGGTAGTAAAGGAGATCAGACAGAGAGACAGACAGACGTGTGAGCCAGCTGCTCCTCAGATGGGAACGGGAGTGGCACCGATGTTGTGGACTAGGAGGGCTGCGGGGAGAGCAGAGTCTGAGACAGGCTGGAAGAATCCTGGAAGTCCAACCACAGAGCAAAGTGCTGGGCGAAGGTCTCCCCCTCAGACTTAGTGCAGAAAATTAATTATTGATGGTTCAGGTCCCTGGTATTGCCACCTTCTGGGTAATTCTTACCCACTTGGGACACCGGCGGAGGACATATCTGCGCTTCACCAGCATGGCCTCTGAACCGCAATGTTCTCCCCACAATGTGGGATTTACAGAGCTTTTCTACAGAACGCACAGTAATTCCAGACCAAAGCCACTTTTCCCAGCATAATTTTCTCAAAGAGGTTTAAGTGGGTATTAACTATAGGCTTAAGGCAGACATTCTGTGCACAGGCTACAGAGACCTCGCGAGCTGGGCCCATCTCTCTCGTGTATAAAACATTAATTTAATATCTAACAGATGAAGGTGTGGCATGGAATCCCTACAACACACAGAACCGACTCTTGTTAAATCTTTTTTTAAAAAATTTTTAAGAGGATACACATGAAAATAAAGTCCCTTTCAGCCTTTAGCAAGTGCCCATGTGAGATGAATAATCACCAAAATGATCAGGGCTCGACTCTCTTGAGGCACCTTTCCCTGGAGGGCTCCAGGCCTCCCCTTTGTTTTAAACAACTTAATGACTCACCAACTTCCTGATTAAATGGTAACGTACAAACACTCATTTGAGGACAGTGAGGCCGATTGTCATTGCCAGTCTATACTATCAATGGGCGAATTGTGTGGCATGTGAATTATATCTCCATTTGAAAAAAGAGAAGAAGGGCTTGCCAGTTGGTGCGTTGGCTAGAATGTGGTGCTGATAACACCAAGGCCCAGGGTTCAAACCCTACACACGCCAGCCACCAAAAAAAAGGAAAACAAAATGTTTTTTGGTCCTGTGCTGAGAAAGGGACACAGGCATCACATTTTAAGTCATTGATACATCAAGTTTTTGTTAAGGACGCTGCACCCACCAGAGCACAATCTCCTGCAAGTGCCCCCTCGCTGACTGTGTCATAGGAACCTCCAGAGTCTCCACCTTTTCCTGCCACCCCTGGTCCTAGCCTCCGTCACCATTTCCCTGGATTTCTGCAGGAGGCTCCTGCCTGCTTCTACTTCCCTCCCCCATCCCCTGAGGAGCGAAGACCATCCTTTTCATATATAAACAAGGCCACATGCTCGGTCCCAAACCGTTGCTCATCAAACAAAACCACAGCCCCTTGCCATGAGTCCACACACCTCAACACCTGCCTCCCCTGCCCCATGCACCTGCTGCAGTCT
>NW_007730958.1:107496-109552 GCF_000696425.1 Galeopterus variegatus | reverse complement strand
TTGCCATGAGTCCACACACCTCAACACCTGCCTCCCCTGCCCCATGCACCTGCTGCAGTCTGCAGTCCTTGACCTTCCCTGCTGATTCAATGCCCCAAGCTAATTTCCGCCTCGGGTGGAAGGTTCTAGACAAAGATCTTCACCACGCTAACCTCTCATGATCACAGACGTCCGCTCCTCACAACCATGGAGGAAAGGTTCACACGAACTCACTTGTGCTCTCACCAGGCATTGTGTGTTCATTCAGTTGTACCTGCTACTGGGGTACAATGACCAGCAAAACACACGTGGGACCCCCTCGTGCAGAGAGACCCTGACCAAGCAGCCCCCAAGCGCTTCTCTGTGAAATCACAACTGCAGAGCAAGAGCCGAGGAATAGCAAAGGCACCGTTGAAGATGTGCTGGAGGACCTGCCCGGGGGGGGTGGGGGGGCAGATCTTTGTCCTACGGTCAGAAGGAAGTCACAGGAGGTCTGTATACAGCAGGCGGCATGAAAAACAGTCACCTTAGGCATTGCACAGAGGAAGGAGTCTGGCTTGAAGCCATTCTAGTTGTTAGAGAGGAAGACGACAGTAAGGGGTGGGTGGGGGTGGTGATGAAGGTTTCAGGAGTGACACAGGTTCAACAGGGATTTAGAAGCAAAGATGACAAAAATTGGGAATGGATTGCTTGTGGCAGTTGAGGAGATGGAAGCTCAAGATGACACCCGTGATCTGGCTCCAGTGGCTGAGTAAAGAAGGTGTTTACAGCCAGAGTGGAAACAACGCGACTGGCCATCAGCCAGGGAGTGGACTAACAAACGGTCTGTTCATACAATGAAATGCTGCTCAGCGACAGAGACGCAAGGGCACTTCACGAGGTTCGTGGAAAAACAGAACGGAAAGAGAACACAAACCGTTCCGAAGCGTCCTTGTAAAAGAGGTTCCGATAGACACCACAGTGTGGGTGGGTGCAGCTCAAAACTACCTGCTGAGTGGGAGAAGCCAGGCACCAAGGCCACACGGTGCATGACTGCAGCCATGCAAACGTCCACAGCGACAACGCAGACGTGGGAAGCAGACGGGTGGTGGTCAGGAGCTGCATGTGGGAACCGGGATTAACTGCGAATGTGCCCGAGGAAATATCCCACACCTGGATGGTGGTGGTGGCTCCACAAGTCAGCAAATCGGCTAGAAGTCATCGGATCGTCTGCTTAAGTAAATTTTATGGTTTGTAAACTCAACAAACCTTTTTGTTTGGTTGGTTTCTGGTTTTTGGTTTTGTTTTTTAAAAAAGGTAACCACTAGCTGAGAGAGAAAATAGCACCATGCCAGGCTGAGGTTCAGAGCAGGGAGGGACCATGAGAGGAGGGGCCTTCGTGCTTTCAACTGGGAAGAAGAAAAGGGCTGGACCCAGACGGGAGGTCACAGCTGGAGATGTGGCCGTGGACGTCACCTGCACGGAAGTCCTGAGTGGGAGGAGTTTAGTGAGTCTGGGGCCTCCCGTGGCTGGGAAGGTCAAGGAAGCCGACCCTGAGCTGCATAATGAAAGACAAGCAAAAGGAGGGGGTGGGCAGGACAAGCGGTGACACACTGCAGGAGCCACAGCCCCCAGCCTGCACTTCCTGCTTGGCCTGGAGCCTTCCTGCCGTCCACGGACCCAGCGCTAGCAAGATGCTGCACAGAACATGGCAGAAGGTCAGCCTGACCAGGAGTTACAGGGCTGCCACTCACGACAGTTCTCCATGGCCCAAAGCCGCTGACTTTCCAGAAGCATGGATCCATGCACTCCTCGAAGAAGAGGCACAGCTCTCGCCTCCCGAGGGGCCAAGAGGAATGAATCAGATCCATGCACAGGAAAGCGTCCATGCAGAACCTGTCAAGGTAACAAGCCATTTCTGCACCAGCCCTCCAGAGCCCTCACTCACAGGGGACAGCTGCTAATGGTCTCTGCAGAATGAAGGCCCAGTAGCAGGGGCTTGGTTCTCAGCTACTGGACAAGGAGAGACAGATGGAGTCCTGCTAATATTCAAACCACAGGGAACCTCAAATACGAAAAGCAAATACAATGATCGATG
>NW_007730958.1:105865-106970 GCF_000696425.1 Galeopterus variegatus | reverse complement strand
TCCTGCTAATATTCAAACCACAGGGAACCTCAAATACGAAAAGCAAATACAATGATCGATGATCGTGTGCCTGCTACAAAATGATTAAAAGATTAAAACCCTGAAGGTTTAGATTCAGGATTAAAACCCGGAAGGAGGAGGCAAAACCACTCTGCTCTCGGACTTCTATTTTGATCCTCAGTGGTAAAAAAAGGCCAGGGTTGCTTTGGAATCATGCATATCTGACAGTCCCTCAGGAAGCAGGTGATAAATTAGGGGGTGTCTCCATCAGCTGACGTGTGGGGAGGGGGTGACCAGGCACAGTAGGGACAGAGAGGGCAGATCTGGGGCTGCTGCTCTGGGGCAGGAATCTGAGTATGTGTGTATGTGTGTGTCAGAGACAGAGGATGGACGGATGGCAATAAATTATCTTTCGGGGGCCAGGACAGCAGCTGAAATGCTTTTTCCTGAATGAAATATCCAACCTGAAGATGCATTTATTTAGTAAATGGAAGCACCGATTAAAGCACACAAGGAGATATGCATTCTCCCGAAGCACGTGGGCCCGGCCCTCACACTTCTGTCACGGGGCTGGACACGGCTGATGGCTCTGCCAGGCTGCTTGTGCCAATCTTTGTGCCAATCTTTGGGAAGAGGAGGATGCGGACGCGGGGGCTGACGGCGTACACACGCAGGGAGACGCCGCCTGCTGGAAGCACACTGCAGTCCTGTTGTATTTTCTTCTGCACTCGGCTTGAGAGGTGACATTCAATGTGGATTAAACCTGAGCTGCTGTGTGCCCAGTACCAGCTCTGTTCACGCCTCCTTGTTTACTGTCTTCCAAAAACATAAATAGCAGCAGAATCCACTATGGCTGGTACTGATTTGGGCACATACCACTATTTTAAAAGGTCCAGTTGACCGGCCAGTGCCAGAGCTCCTCCATGCTGTGCATTTGAGATGACCCAGGGAGGTGCCCTCCCCTGCCCGGAGCCCACCCCGCCGTCCCCTGCACGGCCCCACGAGCTCACCCCCAGGGCTCCGCATGTGCCCACAGGGTTACTGGCTTGGCCGGAGGCTCTCACGCAAAGGCTGAGAGCTTCAGTCCCACTGGAGCTGTGAGGCT
>NW_007730958.1:94387-105079 GCF_000696425.1 Galeopterus variegatus | reverse complement strand
GCTCCGCATGTGCCCACAGGGTTACTGGCTTGGCCGGAGGCTCTCACGCAAAGGCTGAGAGCTTCAGTCCCACTGGAGCTGTGAGGCTCGGGAGCAGCGGTCACACAGCGAGAAGCAGCAGGTCTGGACCACGCTGGGAGAGGGACAGCTCCAGGAGCTGCTCTGGCCACCTCCTCCCAGCAGCGGGTGCAGTGACAACCTCGCTCAGTGGCTCCCCACTCAGTGCCTCTGGGCAGGATTCCAGGAACTGTCTCGTGTCCCTGGCTGCATAGAGGACTCAACCCCACAAGGGACTTGGCACAGAAACAATGTCCGCTTTGTTGCTGAGAGCTCACACCCTTGGGGTTTCTGTTCTCAGCCTCCAGGGGCTTTGTCTGTCTTGAACAAAGTGAAGAGTGGTCCTCAGAAAATTCCAGAAACAATGCTCCTGAGAGGAGAGACTACACCCTCGTAGGCCCGTCCTTTTCTGAAGAATTGTGATTCTAGGCTGGCGAGAAGGTGACACTCCATCACTCATGCCCGACAGGCTCCTATACTTCTGGCACAAGCAAACAAAATGCCCACCGTGGGAAACGAGCCCACCACACACCACGGTGAGAAGACCCTGCAGAGAAGGGGCCACATGGGCAGGACAGCAGGACACGGGCTTCTCAGTTGCAGCGGCTGCTCCCGTGCTACATGTGCGTGAGTCCTGTGACCCTGCCCTCGTTTCCTGACAGCCTCACCCTGGCTGCTGACGAGCGTCCCGACAGCTGACAAGATGGCGTTCTCCCCCAGCGCGTGCAGCGCGAGCAGGAGGGCAGGAACCGAGAAGAAAGAAAATGGTGACAGACACTTATCGGGTGCCCACTGTGCTTAGCATGGGCCGGACATCAGCCTGCAATGCCACACTTCACAAATGGCAGCTGTCCTCACCTGACAGACAGGACCTCGAGGCTCAGAGACCCTCAGAACCTTGCCCCAAAGCACCCGGTGAATGGCAGGGGACGTGACTCTGCTCCATCCCAGGACGACCTCAGCCGGCACTGATTTCCACGTAGAGCTCCTGCCAGCCACCTCCCCATGGTGAGCACAGCCGCGGCCACAGATCTGGCCCAGATGCCAGGCAGTCATGGGACGCATCAAATGCCAGCATCCTGGGGCTTCCTTCGGCCATGTGTCCCCGGGCCACCTGCTCTGCCTTTGGTAGCTCTGAAGTCTGGTCCTGCATGTTCCCGTCTGTGAACTGGTCCTGAGCACAAACCTACCGCATGAGTTGGAGGGAGTTGGAGGGGGTGGGTGATGGTCTGTCTCCTCGTCCAGCTGCAGGTGACATGTTGCATTCGATCAGCACTTGAGACAGATGCCCTTTCATGGGCATGTCATACGTCAACAGAAATGCTCACAAAGGCTGCCTGCCCCAAGGCCACTACAGAACCTCTGGAGGCGGCAAATGCGAGCCTTTCATGCAGGGTCTACACAGTGGGCACTCGGGAAGCCCTTGAAACCACGCACATGCGGGGTTTCCCTGCCATCTGAATGTGTTCCTGGAGATGTGTCACGTCAGGGTCAGCACAGTGCAGGCTGTGTGCCGCCTCGTGGGTGGGGTGGCCAGCCCACCAGGGCAGTGAGGGGCAGGGGCTGTCACTGTGGTCACGTCCAGAGGTTCCCTCCTTCCCCACTTGCTCTGACGTCCCATCCGGATCTCTGGGTCTGGGGTCTGTTATCCAGGAGGACAGCTCTCCAGTGCTCCCCCACCCCTGGCGTCAAGCAAACACACAAATAAAGGGGTCTAACGACCAAAACCGGCAGCACGAGGAGGGGTCCCGCTCACGGGCTGCAGGGGCCTCCACCACTGAGAGCTTGACGCTGAGAAAAGCAGACAAGTGACCCCACATGGAAGCCACCCCAGAGAATGTCCAGAGTGAGAAACGGGCCGAGCCCAGGCCAGAAACACCCCTCTCAGACAGCGCCCGGAGAGCGGGACACTAAGGAGGGGACAGAAACCCAGCCCGTGAGTCTGGACAGAGGTAAGCACAGGGGTTCTCTCTTCCTCCCCACGTGGGCAGGGCGTGGGGAGACAGCAGGGCTGGCTGTCCGAGCGCCCCTTGCAGGACCGGGGAGGCTGCAAGTGGGATGACCGTCCACGGGGACGGGACATGTTCCCTAACTGGGAAGGCTGCATCCCGGTGCAGAGCATTTAAGAAAATCTCAGGAGAGAAAAGGGAGGCCCGGCACTCCCCACCCTGGGCCTTGTCATCTAAAAGGCAGACAGACCGTCAGATCTGCCTTTATGAGAGAGTCGAGGAAGAGCCAGCCCCGCACGTCAGAACCGAGACCGAGCTGCTGACAAGCCACGGCCCAGGACGGGGGAAACAGCGTGGAGATCACAGACAGTGCAGAGAAAAAACAAACAGGAAGGCAGACGGCATGCAAAGCCACGCGTGGCTCAGACCTGGGTGAAAATACACCCCATTAACAGAAGCAAAGTCTCCAAGACTGCTTTATGCCCAGGAGGAAGATCCTAAGGCGTAAAACCTCCTAAACAAACTAACAACCCAGAAGTATTTCCAAAAAGCAAGCGCAGGGCTACGGAAACAAATGGGAAGTTAAAATAACACAGCTGCAATAAATTAGCAATTGCAGGACCAGAACGGATCCGACAGGAAACAGGACAAGGAGAGGCTCCGGGAAAGCGTGGCAGACAGACGGGCAAACGGCACGCGACGGCACCAGAGAAGGTGAAAGGTGCGAGGAAGGGAACTCCAACGCGACAGAAACCACCAGGGGACGCGGGCCCAAGAATGCGAAACTGCAGGCCAACACATCCGTGGGATGGCGCTTCAGAGACCCAACACACAACACGAGGACGACACTTAATAAAACTGTGTTGCATCGGGGATTTTTGTTAAACAAGGAGATTTCAGTGACTCTTGCCACACACACACACACACACACACACACACAAGGAACAATGCGAGGACACGGGCTATGTTGATCTGTTTCACCACAGTAACCATTTCACCGTCCATATGCATCCCATGACATCGTGTCGTAAACCTCAAATATACACAGTTAAGCTTACTTGAAAAAAAGAATTACTATCCCTGTAATAGAGAACCCAACCGACAACACAGAAAAAGTGATAGAATACAAGAAAACATCCTTAGAAGGAAGGATAAACTTAATCTGCAAATTGGAAGTTTTTCTAGGAAAAAAACAAGAATGACTGACACCAAACAGTTCTGGGTCCAGCAGCAGAAGACAATTCCTTAGGAATTCAGTCAGGAAAAAAAAAAGTCACCTACAATGTGGGAAAAATTAGACAGCTGGCCTCGGATGTCTCCACAGCGCCACCCAGGGCAGGAAGACAGCGTCCCCACACACCAGCGGGGACTGTGATAGAAACATCACGCAGAGGAAAACAACATTAAACCCCAAGAGAACACGTAAACATTTTCAAAGTACGGCAAATCCTCTTTATTCTTCAGTCCCATATTTGGGGATTTGCCGACATGCTAAAACTTGTTTATAACCCCAAAATCAATACTTGCAGCACTTTGTGACACACACTTAGTGACAAAATATTTGAGCTGCCCGACTGGCCCATGCGCCCGTGGAGGTGGGACATGGCAAAGGCCGCTCTGTCTTCTCGTTCTGGTTCTCACAATGCACACAAGACTGCAGTCTACACAGTGCCGCGTTTTTCACATTTTTGTGCTTTTTGTTGGTGATTTTGCCACTTAAAACGTCACCCCAAGCGTCGTGCTAAAGGGCCGTCTAGTGTCCCTAAGCATAAGAGTCCGTGACGTGCCTAACACAGAACATGTGCGTGTTAGGCGCACTTGGCTCAGGCACAAGTCGGTCATGAGTTCAACGTTAATGAATTAACAATATACCCCTATATTAAATAAGGCGTCTTTAAACAGAAACACACATAAAAGAACATCATGTATTGATCTGTTGTTGGAAATGTGACAGAGGGTTGCAGGAACCTAACCCTGTGTTTGCCCAGGGAGCGAGGGCTCAGTACTCACTAACTCTGCATTTGTGGTGACTTTACGGAACAGAATTACTGCACATAATGAGAATTGATCACACCTTCCCATCCACTGGGGAAGCTGCCTCAGGAACACTTCTGGAGAAAACCCCTCAACAGTGAACCCCACCCAATTAAGGGGTGAGACGAAACGAGGAACTGCAAAAGGGCCGCTCCAAAGGCTGGATGGCAACTGCGTGCAAACAGTTCCATGCCCAGCAAGGATCAGGAGGTGGGGAGGGAGAAAGGTGTACGCGTGTGCTTGTGTGTGTGCGTGTGCACGTGTGCGTGCAACCAGCTACTCACTAACCAAACCCTTGCCCTCCCCTCCCTGGGCTGAGGGCTGGGCCATGCTCCCTGGGAAGGCAGGGAAGCAAAGTGCTCTGCAAGTTCTTTCCCTCCCTCCCTCATCGTCTGGCAGACACAGAGGACCCCGTGGAGGTTTCCAGAGCCCCGGGGAATGGCCCGGCTGCCCCGTATGAGGAGCCTGAGTGTCCGCATGGAGCAGGGCCTCCACATCTTCATCCCGACAACCGGGTGGACTGAGAAGAGAGAAAGAAATAAAACATCTTTGGGTTCTGTGCCTGAGGTTTGGAGGCCTTTTTGTTACAGCAATTAGCTTAATTTTCCCCAAATGGTATAGGAAAAGAGCAGCACAGTGAGAAAGGAGAAAAAACCATAATACAAAATGAAAACAAATTCCAGCCTGGCAGCATCTCATATCCACTTCTTTTAACTTTACAAATTTACTTGGAAACAGTTTCTCTTATGGCAAAAAATTACTAAAGTTCCTCCTTTCCTTCACTGTCTTTTTCTCCTTTTATATCCAAATAAAATAATGTTAATGATGTTCATTTATTAATAGTGTGTGTGGTTTGAGCCCACGTTTGCCAAGGTACTTCTGTCTGTGTGCACATGCACAGGACCTGCATTCCTGCGGAGAGGCAGGTTGGAACAACGTTCACCGAAGGCTGGTGTCGACGGCCACTTCTGGGACTGGCTTCTGTACTTCCTTGCATTACTTAAATTCTTTATAATAATCATTTACCACTTGTATAGGAATCGTTAAATGACACAGAAGAAAGAACACCAACACGCCATGTCCACCCGCCTGAAAAGCCATTTGGTGCTGCCAGGGTGGCCCCTGGGCCTGCAGTGTTGCCGGATTGGTTCTGGGATGTCAGGCCACCCTGGGCTTTCCCTGGACAGCAGTGTCACATGGCTGACCTTGTTCTTAGAGGACAGGAGTCGGCATCACAGCCTCCCCATCTAGTTAGCACATGTCCCCAGAGAGAGCAGGGCAGACCCTAAGCGGAAGGTCCCTGCTGGGCCAAGCACTGCTCGCACGGGGGGCAGAGGACACACACAGGTTTAGTCTCACTTGGGACCTGGGCCTCGGAGGTGCTAAACCAAGGAGATCTGTGAGCCCCTGCATAGCGCCGGCCAGGAAACCCAGATGTGAAAATCAAGGAGGTCAAGTCAAGTAACGGTGCCAGCCTCCACAGCCAGCAGGTGGTACAGCCATTGTCCCGGTCCCCAGGGCACTGGCCCCCTCCCCCTGGTGGCATGGTCCAGTAGACTGTGCGCTTGAGGTCAAAGGGTGAATGCCAAGCACTAAGCCTGCCATCTGAGTGCCTCTGAGACCGTCCATGCCACCCTGTCTATACCACCCACCTATCTGTCCCACTTCCTTTAACCCAACTGTGAAAAGAGGAGGGTCCTACCAGCACAGAGATCCACAGAGACACTTCTAGAAAGGACAGATGGAGATGGTCAGGAATCTCATCCAGGCACCCCTCTCAGTCCTAACTCTCAAGGGCCGCTGTGTCCTCTCTGCAGCAAAGGGGCCTCTTGCCGACCACCCCCCACCAGACATTTTTTAGGTGGATGGACAGTGGTGAACACCTGCAGGCCAACCTGCCCAGGGGCCTCCACTTCCAGTTCTGTCTTGCGCCTGCAACCTGAGGCTGCAAGTGGCACAGACCTGATGCAAGTGAGAGGGGCACAGCTGGGTGACTTAGCACCCGGCACTCTCTGTCACATGCTCCTTCCGCTGTGCACAAAGGTCTGATTTACAGAGATCCTCCGAGGGGGGTGGTGCCCACCCCACACCGAAGCTCCAGGTTGCCAGGCAGTGACACAGCGGCCCCTCGTCCAGAGAGACAAGAGAATTCCCACCGCTGGAGGTGCTCGCGGGGTCTGGAACCCACCAGCCTCTGGAGAGCCTCTCTCAGGTCACCCACTCTCTTACATGCCCTGGACTCTGCCACCCACTCGGGACACTGGACAGTGAGACTCCATGGGGAGCTCAAATCCAGCCTCTGCCCTGGACGTGATCCCCTCCCCACCACACACCTGGCCTGATCAACCACTTCCCAAATGCACAGGCTCCACCCACCCTCAGCACGTGCCCCTTCACCACCGTGCCCTCCCCAGAGTGAACCCTCGTCCTTCATGGCCCAGCTCGATGGAACCAAGTTGGGGGAGACTCCCTGGTGCCTGTGCCCCCTCTGCCCACGGGAACCTGCTCATGACTGTTCATCCCCAAAGCAACCGTCTTCCTCCTGTCCACGGTGCCAGGGAGCAGGACTGTCAGTCTCTGCATCCCAGCCCTTGGGATAAAAGAGATCCTAAATCGCTCCCAGTTAAATTTACCGTGATTAACTGGGGAGAAGCAGGTTCCACCTCAGAGACTCCAGAGATGGAGAGAAGCACTTCCTTACCTAACAGACACCCTCGACCTGCCTGGGCGGAAGCCCTCCGACCATCTCCTTATGTCGAACTTCTCTGCACGGTCTGCAGGGGCCGGCACCCCGCATCTCACCGCCTAACCACCCCCTGCTCCCATCACCGCGCTCCGGCTGCACAGCTGGGGGCCCTTCGATGCATCTGCCTTCAGGAGCTGGGTGACTTAGTGGCGCCAGAGACCAGGCACATCCCATCCCCCCCGGACTGCCTTTACCACTGTACAGAACCATGCTAGTCCCTAATTCTTCCCTCCCCGGTGCCCAGAACAGACCCTGGTTCATCACAGGTGCGCAAACAGTCACTGAGCAAGGGAAGGTTAAAAAGGACCATGGCGCAGCCTCACGTTGAGGCCCTTGAGAAGTGCCCGATACCCCCAGCGAGCATTCGGGAGCGCCGCTTATGAAATTAGCCCTTTCATGGGAACCAGGAGAGGCGAGGTTTGCAAGTCCTCATCTCTGCTGCAAGCAGTTTCCCATTGCATCAGAAAGCCCTGATGGACTTGCAGAAGAAAAAAAGTTCAGGGAACGTGAAGGACGTGCGCACAAGATCCATCTTTGGAGTCCTGTCTCAGTGCCTGGTGGGTACAGGGTGGTGTGACTAGCGAGGCTCACTCCCCAGCGACGGTCATCTATTCCAAGCCTGGTATGCATTGGAAACCACCACCCTAACCCTGCCTCTGCCGCCACCCCAGCCCCCAGGGGCCAACCTCCCAGAGGGCGGCAAACCGCCACAAGGACTCACAGATGCCAGGGACAGCCAGGCATGGGCAAGAAGCAGCACGAAGGGCGGCTAGGGGAGCAGCACAGGAAGGGACGCTGGCCCGGGCCCGAGGGACAGCTAGGAGCTGGCCAGTGGGCAACGCAGGGAAGGGCACTGAGACAGAGCCTGCAGACACCAGGGAGTGGGGAGCTTGAGAGCTCGGGCTGGACACGACTGAGCACAAGCAGCGGGGAAGAGGCAGGGCCAGGACTAGACTTGCCCCATCCTGGTGCTGGGGGCGCTGATGGCTGACACGCCACTGCCCAGGTATCCTTTGCAAGGCAGAAAAATGCTCCCAGGCCTGGCACATAGTAAGTGCTCGGTGAAGGCCTGTGGTCCAAGGCAAGAGCAGTGACCACCAGGACAGAAGGCAGGCAAAGAGCAGCGGAGGCAGGCAGGGAGCAGGGCGAGGGGCCAGCAGGAGCTCAGAGGGGAGAAGAGGGCAGGAGCTTGGTGGAAGCAGGAGGCACAATGTGCCCACGGCCGCCAGGATCGTGGCCTGGGTGGGTCACAGGCAGCCCTGGCGTTCAGACCCAGTGGACACCGCCTGGCAGTGAAGGAAAGGGCGGAAGACTCAGTACAGCAGGGGCCACCGCGCACCGCTCACCGTCTGCTGCAGGTCCTGGATGACAATACGGATCACCAGCGTGTGGCCCTGGCTCTCCTCCGTCCTGGCACTGCCCGGCTTCTCCGCCGTGGCCCGGATGGTGTCGTAGATGGTCTCCTCTTTGGAGCTGTCCGACTCCGAGCCCATGGAATAGTCGGAGAAGCTCTGGGCCATCTCGTCCTCGCTGGACGTTGGGCTGCGCGGCATGGCTGCCTGTGTCTGCAGGCGGGACAAGGAGACAAACAGTGGGGACAGGTGAAAACAAGAAAACCCAGGGCGTGGCGGAGGCTGGCGCCTGGGTGAATGTGGGCACTTTCACAGTCCCACGTCTGTTGGCGGGCACCGACCAAGGCCCCTGTGTGAGCACGAGCGTGGACCCCGGAGGTGGCAGGGATTCGGCACCTCCCACCTCCTCCCCGGAGCCTGGGCCAGAGGGGACAGCAGCCAGGACCTGGGGGGGCACTTCAGGCTCTGGCCGCAGTGCAGTGAAACCCCAGCGTTTATATGGAGCCCCAACTAACGGTGGGGGTGACCAGAGCATAGGAGGATTAGCCAAAGGGCCGCCGGGGAAGTATGAAACTTCCCAAGGTAAGAGAAGAGGACATCTTTGGCAGTTCTTTGAGGACAGAGCAGCAGGACAGAAGGAATGTGGGCTTCGGGTCAGAATGGCGGCAAGTTCATGCTTCAACACAGCAGCAATGGGCACCGTGTAAACACTAAACAAAAAGGCTCAGGAAGGAGGAAATCTCTGGGACCAGGAGTCACACGGATCCCAAAGTCACAGCAGGCAGAAGCCAGGAGGCCCTGGCGGCAGAGGTTCCCCACAGCTGAACTGGTTCTGTCACAGCTGAATGCAGGGACAGCTCCCCAGCAGAGACCCGGGTCAGGCTGCTGACGGCCACCGCGGACCAGGGCTTTAGTGAGCCCTGGTCACTAACGCAGGACACAGGGCACTGGCCGGACAGCTCAGTGTTACAACACCACGGTCACAGGTTCAGATTCCCATACCAGCCAGCAGCCAAAAAAAAAAAAAAGAAAACACAACTCCAGAGGCAGTTGTTCACCGTGAGTGACCGCATTTGTGACACACCCCCCATCTCTGAGGGGCAAGGGTCCAAAAAGAGGTGGAGAGAAGCTAGCTTGTAATGAGTGACAGTGCCAGGGACTTGGCTGAGGACAGGCCATGACAAACCAGCAATTCCACTTACAGGTAAATTCTGTAACAGAGTCAAGCCCACGTGCACAAGGAGAGACGTACGCGATTATTTCCCACAAAAATGGAGGTGCTCTTGGCAAATGGGGACCTGTCGTCACCCCAGTCGTTCAAGGACTGCTTGATCAAGTTGCAGTCTGTCTTTGCCACGGACACCACATCTGTGAGAATGAATGAGTCCAGGCTATAGATGGATGATCCCAAAGACATGATAGTGAGGAAAAGCAAAGCCGTTTGCAGAACGACTCAACAACACAGTACCGCTGCTGGATAAAGGCTGGGAAGATGCGACGCAGTTTCACAGACTGCAGTGGACGTAAGCATCTGGCATAGCAGGGCGGAAACATCCAATGGGAAAGAGAAACACTGATCTCCGGAGAACGGTTCTCACGGGAGGAAGAGGGGATGGAACACCACTTGGAGCCACTTTACTTCCTTAAATGGTCCCAGCAAATATGACAAAGTGTCAAACTCTGATAAAGCTGGGGACACAGAAGCTTGCTGCATTATTCTCCATGCTCTCCTTCCTCCGTGCTGGGATCTTTCACAGCCAAAGGAAGGAAGGAAGGAAAGAAGGAGGTGCAGGCAGTGGAGTGCCATCCCAAACTGTGCCACACTGGCATGAGGACAGCTCTGAGCTGAAGGCAAGTGAGAAGTCTGCTGCCCTCCCCGTTTGTCTAAGCGCAGAATGCACATTCACAAAAGTGTCCCCCTCCTCCCTCTACCAAGAAGGACAAAAGGTCATCACCAGGACCACGTTGGACACTTATCCCCCAGAGACAGCACCGGAGGAATCTGCATAACAAACTTTACTAACTGGCCCTTATCCACCAGCTTGTTTCCCATGTATCTGCCACCCCACGACTTACCACCCTGGAAACTCAAAATGCTTTTGCCTTTGTCTTGTCGCTGCTCTAAAAATGTATCACTCCTTTGCTAAGATGCTACCTAAGCTCAAGTTCTAACCAACTATGTGAGTTACTCTTCACTGCGGTGTCTCCCACATGATGTGCACTGCATGGTTAATAAACGGTTTTTCTCTTGTGAATGTGTCATGGTCAGTCCAACGTACAGGGCCTCAGCCAGAGAACATACGAGGGTGGTAGGAAAAAGAACTTTCCCACCTCCACAGAAGGAAGGAAAGGTGGGAGAAAGGAAAGAAAAAAGGAAGGGTGATGGGCAGATGGATGGATGGGTGGAAGAATGGATCAAAGGACTGATGAATGGACTGGTAGGTGGATGGATGGGAGGGTGGAAGGATGGATGAATGGGTGGGTGGATGGATGGATGGATGGGTGGATGGATGGATGGATGGGTGGGTGGATGGATGGATGGGTGGGTGGGTGG
>NW_007730958.1:84737-93401 GCF_000696425.1 Galeopterus variegatus | reverse complement strand
TTATGGCACCCATGGGATGGGTGAGCGGGTGGGTGGATAGATGGGTGGATGGGTCATCACTGGGTCATGGATAGGTGGATGGGTGGATGGACGGGATGGGTGGATGGATGGGTGGATGGGTGGGTGGATTTTAAAATCGGTATTTTAAAATTATATTTAGACTCTGTAAGTTAAATATATTTTCTGTGTACCAATTATACACTATTAGTCCACAAGGGGTGGAGTGTGGCCTTGGCCTCCAACACGTACTCTCTACTCATAACATGGGTGCCATAATCCACAGTGTACAAAGCACCTTATATGTAACCATGGGGTCTTCTTTCCAGAATAAAAGGGGTGGGGTGGAGATGGTATTTATGCCAGGCTAAAATCCCAACCGATCTCCAGGAACAAAACTGCCAGCCCAAATCAGGGAGGACGATGAGGGAGCATTTCTGAGTCTCACCTGGCACCCACTGCCGTCAAACCTCCTCATCCACAGGGACACCTGCTGTCTTCCTCATGTTGGCTTTGGGGGTAATGGTCACATTCAGGCACATCTGCTACCAAACTTCAGTGCAGAAGGGCCCAGTGGCTGGGCCTGAAGAGGAACCAGGATTATACCTGGAAGTGGGGTGAGGGGAGATGGGGAAAGGCCATGTCACCCCGGTTCTATCCAGGAGGCCCTAGGAGCAGAGGCCAGAGCCCCAACCAGTGGGTCTTGACCTTAATAAGGGGCACAAGTAAGCCGATTAGCAGCTCCATGGGAACAGCAGACACCTGATGCAGATGCCTGGGAAGGCAGTTAATTATTAACTCCTGGGTAGGGCTGCCAGGTAAAACAGAGGTGGCAGTTACACTTGCATGGCAGCTGAGCCGCAAGATGTTTTACTGTAAGTATGTCCCAAGTAATTGCACGGGAGACATTTATACTACAAAACTATTTGTGATTCAGCTGAAATTCAAATAAACTGGGTGCCCTTCATTGTATCTGGCAACATTGGGAGAGTGCACAGGGCTGTATTCGGTTCTCTGCACCCTCAGGACCAGGCTGCAGGGGAGGCTTTGAAAGGAAAGACCAAAACTCGATCTGAGATCCCGGCTCCCCTAGGAAAAGTCAGCGGCAGGTCAGCAGAGGCATGTCACCACCCCAGGCAACCGTTTTCAGTATAACTAACCTCTCAAGGGAAAAACATCAAGCTATAAAAACCCGGGTCGATGAAGTTCAATGACTCTTAGCACGTGTGTCTCTCACCGGCCCTACTGGGGAAGGTATTAATAAAGAGAAAAGAAAACAATCATCGTCAAGGCAATTTCAACAAAGGCTCAGCTTTGCTGCTAAATTGCTCCTAGAAAACATACAATCTCAAACTGACTCATTATTCCCCAAATGCCTCTGATGGACGGGTGGGTAGATTTTCCTCCTCACTAATTCTTCAGCACCATGAAAGTACAAAAAGCTAACTTGGGCTAGAAGACACGTCATAAAAACAAACAAAAAAACCTCATGACTGAAACTGACTGTTGAGATTAGAGCTGTAAAACCTTCATAGATTACTTATAAAACTGCGGGGGATTCCATAGTGACCTCTGGCTTTAAATATTTTCTTTTCATCAACAACAACAACAAAAGTTTTATTCAATTGGAATCTCAAAGAGACACCCTGTATGTTAAACACATGGGAAGCAAGATGCTGTGACCGCACACTTATCTTGTGCACTCAAGTCCATACGATTCGCTCATCCTCCAAGCGGTGGGACCTGAGGCTGCAGCACAGGGGCTTTATGCAGAGATCTGAACTCCATGGGAAGGAGGGCAGCCTCCATGGGAGCCTGTGGTTCTGGAATCAAATACTGCAGGAATCTAGGTTCTGCTGCAAGGGTTGAAAATCGCTCTTCTAAGAGATGACAGAGACACAGGGCTGAGAGCGCTCACGAGGGGCACGGGAGGGGAGGCAGAGCCAGCCAGGTGCACGGGTAAGGCCAGCCTGGGAAGGCGAGAGGAAGACACGTCTTTTTTGTCACTGTTTATCTAACCTGTCCTTGTCCTCCCTGCACCCGCACAATGCAGCAACTGAGAAGGAAGTGGAACACACTGGGGCCCTGGCCAAGGGGCTGGGCTGTTCTGGAAGATTCTGCAACAACAGACCTGCTGACATGGTGCCCCAAGCACCTGAGGGGTGGACCTACCCCACCAGACTCCCAGCCACGTTTCTCAGCCAGGAGAGTGACACCGGCCGCCTGGGAACTGAAGGAGAATCTGGCCGGGGAGGCCTAGGATCAGACCACGGAGATACCGGGATTCGGCCAAGCACTTCTTCCAGGCGGCCTTGCCTAGAAGCAGCCCCCACCCTGCCCTGCTCCCGGAGAAGTGGTCTGAATCACCTGCCCCAAGCAGAGTGACTGTGGCTGCAGCCATGTGGCACTGCATGGTGGCCCCATATGTTAGGGTATGTCCTGTGCCATGCAGATCCCAGACACCAGTGTGGCATTAACCCCTGCTATGGGCTGAAATGTGCACCCACAATTCATATGTGGGAGTCCTAACCCCCAGTACCTCAGCATGTGACTGCACTGGAGAAAGGGCTTTTAAAGAGGTAATTTAGGTTAAAAGGGTTCATATGGGCGGACCTAAATCTGAGTGTCCTTAGAACAGGAGGAAATTTGGACACACATGGAGACAGCAGGAGAGCATGCCCACAGAGGGATTTAGTGGATTGAATTAGGTCCCCCCAAAACTCACTGAAGCTTGAATTGTGTCCCTCCAAGTTTTATGTATTAGAAACTTAGTCCCCACTGTGGCTGTTAAGAGGGTGGGAAATCCTATGATGGTAACTGAAAGGTGGAGCCTTGAAGAGGTGATTGGATTGTAGGACTGTGCAGTAGTGAATGGATTAAAAATGGTGGTCAGAGGCGTGGTTCTGAGGGCTTTAAAAGAAGAGGAGAGTCTGTCTTTCTTTCTCTCTGCTTCCACCATTTTGCAGTGTGAGACCCCTGGGTCACTGTCCCCACCACCAGATGGACTTTGGACTTTGCAGCATCAGAAACTGTAAGCAATAAATTTCGTGTTTCTTTAAAAATTACCCAGTTTCAAGTATTTTGTTTTAAGCAACAGAAACAGACTCATACAAGAGACCATGACGTGAAGTCACAGTGAGAAGGTGCTGTCTGCAATCCAAGGAGAGAGGCCTCAGAGGAAACCAGCCCTGCCACACCCTGACCGCAGACCACTGGCTGTGAGACAACAAATGTTAGTGTTAAGCCCCTCAGTCTACGTGCTTCATTACAGCAGCCTGAGCTGACTAGTAAAGTCCCCAAGACCCCCTGATGTGCTTGTTAAATGGCCACATGAAACATACTTAGGAAAAGCACCTCCACCTATCCAGGTTTTCCTGGAATTTCCCCAACCACTGTCTCAAATAAAAATTTCATTACCATCCCTACATGGTCTTAGATACTGATAGCAGGAAATCTGAAATGGTTCTCTACCCAGAAGAATAGGACTCTAGGGATATAACAACCTTCTCAATACTTTCTCCAGAGGGACCAGGCAGCCCTGAGGTGGGCAGCAAGGAACAAGGACTTGGACCACCCCGGTCACGACCAAACTGTTGGAAAACTGGGAATATAAGAGAATATCCTTAAGTTGAACAGAGCATCTACCAGATCCTATAGCAAACACCAACGAAATGTAAGCAAACAAATAAATGAGCACATCGTTTAAAAGGGGAAAAATTATTATCTTCTTCAGGTAATATGCTTCTCTACACGGGAAATCCAAGAGAATCTAGAAACTATGTGAACTAGTGAAAAAGTACAGCAAAATGGTACATACGAAATGAATATACAAAAGTGAACTGAATTCTGTCACCTTAGCAACAAACAATTGGAAGACATGAAAAAAATGCTATCATGACACTAATAATCATCAAAGTTTCCTAAGAATAAATATCTAACACAATATGTGAGGACCTTTACGGAGAAAATTAATATAGCGTTATTGTTTTAAAAAAGAAAAAGAGATGAAGGAAAACCCAAATAAATGGAGAGACATACAATGACCACGGATGTTAAGATTTAGAATCTTAAAGACAGAAATTCTCCACCAAGTGTAAATTTGATGCAGCTTCTAATGAAAACCCTGACAGGATTGTTCACAGAATTTGACACTCTGATCTTAAAGTTTACAGAAGAGGAGAAAGACCCAGATAAAAACATGACAACTTTGGAGACTAAGAGGAAAATCACTACCCGATGTCAGGGTGTAATTGTCCATTTCTGTTGCTTATAACAAAATAACTGAAACTGGGTGATTTAGAAAGAAAATGAAATTTGTGGCTTACAGATTCAGAGGCTGGGAAGTCCAAAGTCCAGGGTACACATCTGGTGAGGGTCTTGGTGGCAAGTGAGCCAGAGGTCTCAAATGGCAGAAAACGGTGGAGCAGAGACTCTCATGTGTTCTGCATTTAAAGCCCTCAGAACCATGCCCCTGACCACCATTATTAATCCATTCACTACTGCATGGTCCTACAATCCAATCACCTCTTCAAGGCCCCACCTTTCAATTACCATAATAGGATTTCCCACCCTCTTAACAGTCACAGTGGGGGCTAAGCTCATATATGAAGTTTGGGGACACAATTCAATCAATGCACAGCACAAGGCTTACTAAAAAGTTATAATATGAAAACAGGATGGTGCTGTACAGACAGATCAACGAATAAAGCAGAGAAGCCTAGAGCAGGCCTTGTGCGTATGGGAATCCCATGTGTGTCAGGGGACAGGGAAGAATTAATAAATGTATGAGGCTGACACAACTGGATATTCACGTGGAAAAGACGAGGCATAGAGCCCACACTGCCCGCCCCCCACACACAAATCCACTCCAGGTGCACTGAAGACTTTCCTGTGAAAAGCAACACTGCAAACCCTAGAAGAAAAAACAGGAGGCAATACCTTAATAAGAGATCTCTTACAGCCAGGAATTGTGCATGCTGGTAACAAATTACCTCAGGCTTAGTGGGTTAAAACAACAGACACGTACAGAAATGGATTCTCTTTCTGCTCTGGAGGACGTAAGTTCTAAAGGAGCTTCGCTGGGCTAAAGCCAAGGTGTTGTCAGGGCTGGTCCCAGCTCGAGATTCTTGGGAAGAATCCACTTTCTTGCCTTTCTCAGAGGTACATGGTGGCCTAGAGTCACCTGCTTGCTGGGCTTCCTCTGCTTGCAAAGTGCATTGTCATTCCAGTCTCTGCATCCATCTCCTCTTCCATAGTCAAATCTCCCTCTGCCTCCCCTTATAAATAAGGACCCTTTTGACTACATGTAGGGCCCACCTGGATAATCCAAAATAACCCTCCATCTCAAGATCCTTAACTTCATCAGCCCTGAAAAGCCCCTTTTGCTATGGAAGGTAACATACTCACAGGTTCCAGGGATTAGGACCTGGACATCTTGGGGACCGCTACTTAACCAACCACAAATATATTAAATCACTATTTGATGAATAAATCCAGGAAAGAAAAAACTTTTCTTTCAACAAGGCACTAAGCACAGGCTTGGAAAAAATAGACTGACAAATTCAACCTTGGTGATGTTGAAGTTGAAGCCTCCCTCCGATCCAACAGGAAGGGGACACCCAAAAGCTCCATCTGCAACCCAGGATGGAGTGGTGCAGAAAATCTAGGAAGGATTCCTTCAGAGCAGGGAGGAGACACCTCAAGATGCAAATGTCCAAAGATGTGAATGTGCAGTCTGTCCCAGGGGACACCTGAAGGGCTGGTCGGCCCAGGAGAGCATGTCCTGGAGGTGCCGGGGATACAAGCAACACCCAGCCATACGATAAAGGGCAGGCCCAGGATGGGGCGGGTGTCCTGGAGAGCTCACGGGGGCTTCTTCAACACCCCCCTCTGAATGCTGTCCTCAAGCCTCGTGCTGTGGACTGAATTCTGTGCCTCAAAATTCACGTGCCAAAGCCCTAATCCCCAATGTGACTGCAGCTGGAGATAGGGCCTGTATTAGTCAGTTTCCTGCCATGTCTGACAGAATGCCTGAAACTGGGTAATTTATAAAGAAACAAATGTATTGCTTGTTTACAGTTATAGAGGCTGGGAAGTCTAAGGTGGAGAAGGAGCATCTGGTGCAGGGCTTCTTGTCAGTGGGGACAATCTGAAGACCCTGAGGTGGCACAGGGTGCCACATGGCAGGGGTGAGAGCATATTAGCATGCTTCTTTCTCTCCTTATAAAGCCACCAGTCTCTTCCCCTGATAACCAACTAATCCGTTAATCCACTAATCCTTGAATGATTGATCTATTACAAGGACATAGTCTTTGTGGTCCAATTACCTCTTAAAGGCCTCATGTTTCAAATGGTCATATTGGAGATTAAGCTTCAACATGAGCTTTGGAGGGGAGAGACATTTAACCCATATCATGGCCTTCAAGAGGTAATGTAAGTTTACATGAGATCATTAGGTTAGGGCCCTAACCCAATAGAAGTGGTGTCCTTATAAGAAAAGGAAGAGACACCAGAGTTCTCTCTCTCCCTGTCCCCTCACCATGTGAGGACACAGTGAGAAGGCGGCCATCCGCAAGCCAGGAAGAGAGCCCTCACCAGGGTCTGAATCGGCCAGCACCCTGGTCTTAGACTTTCAGCCTCTGGAACTGTGAGAAAATCCATTTCTGTTGTTTAAGCCACCCCATCTATGTGGTATTTTGTTATGGCAGCCAAGCTGATGAAGACACTCACCTTCTACAAAATCATGCACAAAATATAACAGGGCTTAAGGGAAAACAGGGCTGGGGCAGGCAACTCCATCCTGTGCCATTTTGTCCCCAGATCCCTGATGAAACCAGGAAAATTGCTGCTGAGTTATGTCAGTCCCAGTGTTGACACCTTAAATTCACAGTCTGTCCCTCCCAGCAGCCTTCATCTCTGGCTGCTGAGCCTCCTGGATAAGTCTGTCCCCCAAGACGATGGCTTCCAAGAAGTATCAGTTTCTCCAAAATTTAAAACTGCATTTGCAGGTGCCCTTCTTTAAGGAGTTTGTTTTTTCAGATATAGGAGGAAATGTCTGTGCAGCCCGTCCACCGGCAGGGCAGTGTCCTCAGACGCAGTGGGCAGTGTAGAGGCTTCCCAAGCCACTGCAAGAGCCTGTCCTTACACCAAATGAGACACCCATATAAGCCAACTTCAGACAGCAGTTGCTGCTAGCAGACAGGGAGGGAAGACTGAGGAGAGACAAGCATGAGCTGTCTCAAAATTCTTAAAAAATGAAGCAAATATGCAAATATGGCAAGATCTTAAAATGTTTACTTCTGATGGTGGGTATAGAGTCGTTACTGTATTTTTCTTTTTGTTTTTTTTTGTTTGTTTGTTTTGGTTTTTTTTGTTTTTGTTTTTGTCTTTCTTGTGACCAGTAAGGGGATCGCAACCCTTGGCTTGGTGTTGCCCGCACGGCGCTCAGCCAGTGAGCAAACCGGCCATCCCTATATAGGATCCGAACCCGCGGCGGGAGCGCCCCTGAGCTCCCAGCGCCGCACTCTCCCGAGTGCACCACGGGGCCAGCCTGTTACTATATTTTTCTACTTTTCTCTATGTGTACACTGTTTTTACTCAAAACGAAAAACCTTAAACATTAAATGACAGTGGCATAGGATCTGCCTGTAATGGTCTTTCCAATGCAAGCCCTTGATAAATCAAATCTTTACATAATTCTGAAAGGAGACAGATGTGGGTGTGGGGGCTCCCAGTGGGCAAGTGCCTGGGAACTGCAGCTGGATGCTGCGGGTCGGCAGAGCTGATGCTTCCTGCGGGCATACAACAAGCTAAGCTGTCTTCTCACTGTCTGCACAGAAGTGTGCTGATACTGCCCGCCTTACAGATAAGGGCCCGGAGCCTGCCAGGTGCTCATCTCTGCCAGGAGCAGCACCCCGCCCCCAACCCGAAGCCCTTCAAGATTCCCCAAGGCGGAGGCACTGCCGCTGGGTCAGCAGGAACAGGACCCCCTCCTCTTTTCTAAACCAACAGAACTGACTGCAGAACATTTCCTTGGATCCTCTCCCAGAAAATTTCCAAAAGACAACCTGCCCCGTGCAAAGAGGAGCTTGAACTGAAACTGCCCAAGAAGATCACAGTGTGAGGTCTTGAAGAAGGGGACTCGGATCCATTCGCTCCCCACCCCTCTGCACAAAACACGGCTGAAGGAGGCCGGGAGGCAGATTGCAGAGTGGCTGTAGGTGTGTGGTTTCCCTGACATGCTCTTATACTGATAGGCTCCATTTTATAGAGCAGTTTTAGGTTGATAGAAAACTGAGCTGATAGCATAGAGAATTCCCATATACTCTTCTCTGTCCCCAGCTCAGTTAAAAAACATATTTTTTAACACCTAGATCATCTCTTCCTTTGACAAGCCTCATAGGACCGTGACCGACAAGAGAGAAAAGATCTCTCGTCTCTTCTAGTTCACAGTTTGTGGTCTGCCTGCTCTGACAAACCTGTTGCATTTAGGATCTAAAATAAAACGTAAAATCAAATACGACTCCACAGCCCCGATGGTTAGTTTTCTTGGGATTTTCTCAGCCTCCCACAGTCAGATTGGGTCCAGCTGGTGAGTTCTGTCCCTTGGCTGTGAACACGGGGGGGGGGGGGGGGGGGGGGGGGGCCCCCCCCCCCCCCCCCCCCCCC
>NW_007730958.1:19253-84544 GCF_000696425.1 Galeopterus variegatus | reverse complement strand
GGGGGGGGGGGGGGGGGGGGGGGGGGGGGGCCGGCCCCCCCCCCCCTGCGCCTCCCCACCCTGCCCTCTGCTGGATGACAGTGGGGGCACAGCTTCCAGATTGGATCACGACCCAGGGCATGGTGGGAGGTGACACTCCCTGGAGAGTGACATGAACCCCTGCTGCGGAGAGCTGCTGAGGCCTGGGGGGCTGAGGCTGGGGGGGGGGCAACAGGACATGGAAATCACCCCCAAGTGCAAGCCAGGCTCTCATATCCCAGTAGCTGCTGGTGGAGGGCTGGGCGGATTAACTGGCCTTTGAGTATTAAAGATCACAGCGGATAGCGTTTCTGCCATGTCTGGCTTGCCTGAGGCTGCCTTGGCATTAAACAGACCCAGCAGCCTTGGTCGCCCAGAGCACAAAGAGAGACCATGGGGTTCCAGTCTTAGTCCCAGACCCAACCAAAGAAAAGCCATGGACCAACCCACTGGGGCCGAGTCTCGCATGGAGGGGCTGACAGCAGGGCCAGCCGCCCACCTAGGGCATCTCCAGCTCGGACAGTCGCTGTCTCTGGGGGCCTTACGAGGGCAGCACACCTTCTAAACTATGGGTTACCAGAAGCTGAGTTAAATTACAGAGCCTGGCAACTGGGCATGTCACACCATAAAATTACAGAGCTCTGAGAGCTGTGCGGAGAGATGAGATGTCACTGAGATCTTAAGGCTAAGAGGTGTCAGTTACTGAAATGCTTAAAAATTTTCAAATCAACAGAACTTTCGACAGCTTTCCATGCAGTACCCAATCCCGTCAAAAGCCAGCCTCAGGCCCTGCTGGGGCACAGAGCTCTAAAGCGTGCCGAGTCCCTGAGTCTGAAGGAAGCTCCCCTGTCACTCACTCGACAGCCCTGGCTGCACCACGGCTGGGCTGTCCTGCCGTCCTCTGTCGCAGCAGTACTTGGGCTGGGCGTGGGCTTCTTCAGTCCCTGCTGTCCACCGACTGGGCCTCTGCTGTGCTTTGCAGCCTTCACTTTAATTTTCTCATCTTGTTTTAAAAAAGATCTTGAAGAAACACCTTTCCCTCCTGGGAAGTTTAAAACTACCGAACTAGCCTCGTAGCATGAGAATCTCCTGAAGCCTCCCTCGGGAGATGCCCCCCAGGTCTCTGCGTCTGTCCTTGGCGTATCCTGTTCCTAGGACATGACGTGTCCAACAGCCCCACTGAGCAGCCTCCAATGCTCCCACGGCATGAAGAATGAAGTCCACATGCCATGCAAGGAGTCTGTTCTACTTACTGCTGCATAGCTCAGGCAACCGCGCAGCAACACCATCCAGCCCACAGAGCTCCATCCTCGGAACTCCTGCACACTCGAGGGTTCTCAGCCCCCCAGAGCTTCGGGGCCCTTGAGATCCGGATGCAGGAGGCTGCATTGGGATCCTGGAATCACCTGCCTCCAAATGCCTCCCCACCAAAGGGAAACAGATGCTCAGCCAGGCTGGAGAACTGGTGACCTCCTTCACAGTGTCATCTTTTTCTCAGGCATGGAGATTCCTCTGATCCTCGAGTATCCCCCTGGGAATGGTCAACCCCACATGCTTCTCAGGACCCAGCCCAGGCCATGTCATGGAGCACTGCCCACGAGCACTCTCAGGAAGCCACCTCCTGTGGTCCTCTGCAGAGCTCAGGTGGATGGTGACTGTCCTTCCTCCAGTGCTGTACAGAGGATAGAAGAATGTCTGCATACTTGTACTAATCTATTTTCTGTTGCTGATAACAGAATACCTGAAACTTGGTAATTTGTAAGAAAATGAAATTTATATCTTACAGTTTTGGAGGCTGGGAAGTCCAAAGTCCAGGAAATACATCTGAACAGGGCCTTTTTCTCAGTGGGGGGACTCTGTACAGAGTCCTGTGGCAACCAGGGTGTCACACGGTGAGAACGGCAAGAGCATGTGTTAACAAGCTCACTTGCTCTCCCTGTAAAGCCACCAGTCCACATCCATGATAACCTGTTAAACTATTAACCCATTACTCTATGCATGGATTAATCCACTCACAAGAACATCATCCTCATGATCCAATCACCTCTTAACGGTGCCCACCTTTCAACCTGCCCCACTGGGAGTCAAGCTCCCACGTGGGCTTTGGAGCATAGCAGCACCCCTGGGAACTGGAACCCCACTGACAAGCACACACCACGACCTGCCAGGTACAGACCCTTTCCTTAAGGAAGGCTCCTGCAGGAGGGAGTGCCGATGTGACAGGCTGGGGCTCTGTGGATCAGAAATGCAGGAAGGACTGGCACTGAAGGAACACAGACAGGCACCCGGTCCTTTCACCTATGTCCCCAAACAGAAGGTGGCTGCACCAGACAGCCCATGGGCTGTGCCGTGAAGATGCTAGAGACAGACAGACAGGCAGGCAGATGTCGTCACAGTGTGGGGGCAGGAGGAGCAGTGGAAGTTCTTAGGTAAGAGACGTGCCAACCAACGGATGGTCAGACACTGCAGACCTTGGCCGTGTGTAAAATCATTGGGGAGCTTTAGGAAATGCAAACACCCAGCACATACCCAGGACTCTTGCTGTTCCTGGCAGGGGTGTACTAATCTGCTGTAACAAACTGCCCCAAACTGGGGGGCTGAACCATAGACATTTATTCGCTCTTGGTTCTGGAGGCTGAAGTCCAAGATCAGTGGGCCAGACGAGGTTTGTGGTGAGGGCTCTCTTCCTGGCTTGTAGACGGCCACCTTCTGGCTGTGTCTTCACATGGCTTCTTCCTCGCGCACCCTCAGAGAGAGAGCAAGCTCTCTGGTGTCTCTTCTTAAGGGCACTAATCCTATCAATCAGGCCCTACCCTCATGACCTCATTTAACCTCAGTTACCTCCTTAGAGGCACTGTCTCCAAAGGTGGCCATGTTGGGGGTTAGAGGTTCAACACATGAATTCTGAGGGATACAATTCAGTCTATAACACCTGGAAGGGCCCACCACCAGTGATGAGAACCCCCTGGCCACACTGGAGCCCTGGGCTGGGAGGCCTTCTCCAGGGAGGCATTGAAGGTGCCTGAGGATTCAACAAGAGACTGGCTTCACTGCTCAGTACCACCCTGTGACACACTGAGTGTGTGACCACAAGGGGCCATCCACTGCTCGGCTTTCCAACACAGCAGACACACAGAAGAAGCTCTTAAAATATGTCAGCAGCAGCTGCCATCTCCGTCCTTGCCCTCATCCTGGCCGTTCTGCCAGCTTCCTCCCGGACCTCACACAAAGAGGAAGAGCTTCAATGGCAGGAACTCAGGTGCAGGGGCCACAGGTTGACTGTGTGCTTTCTCGCAGCACTTTACATAATGAGGCAGCCTTAGGAGCATCTCCCCATATTTCGACTGGCTTCCTCAGGAAAGGGTCCTGAGAGTGGAGTGACTGTCAGAGCATATGCACTCCCAAAGGCATTCCCCCACAGGAGAAAGCTCGCTGCCAGGTCACTGCCCGGAAGCGCTGTGCAACGTTCCCCAGGCAGCACACACCTGCTGCAGGTGCAAGGTCTGACCCACCATGCCTAGGCCAGCCTTTCCTCTCCATGTGCCTCCCTGAGTCCCGTGATGGCACCACAGTAAAAAATACATAAGCATAACAAATCCATAATCCTTCAAAGACACTTCTAAAGGGTACATTTCAATTGGGCTGGCCTGGCCACTGTCAACCCCAATTCAGTCATCTCTGAGCAGGGGGTGGGGATAATGACGTATTTGACAAAGCATTTTATAAATCTATTAAATTTACTTTTCAGCCACTGGGCTTTTGTAGATGTCAATTACAAAAAAAGAATAATCTTTCTCAGCCTTCTTGGAGGACAAGATGAAAAGGAAGTGAGAGATTGATTGTGGGTCAGGTCTGTTTCTCATCTGGCTGGGACACTGCCTGCTTTCCGAGCAGATGTGAAAGAGGCAGCTCTGAGTGCCCCCCAGTATCAGCACCGCCCCACACAGGTGCCAGCTCAGAAAGACGAGACTGTTCTGAATCCTCCTCCTTAACGGACCAGGCAAATGTCCCCCCAAAAAGTGCTCCTCCACATCCACAAGCTGCGGGGGCTTCCACTACAACAATTTCAACTTTTGCCCAAGAGTTTACTTTGACAGGAAACACAGAAGCTCTGTGCCTCTAACAACACACCCGAGCACCCTCAGTTAAAGAGCATCCTCCCAGGGCCAGCCCGGTGGCGCACTGGAGAGTGCGCAGCTTGGGAGCGCGGTGGTGCTCCCATCGAGGGTTCGGATCCCATGTGGAGACTGGTTCCCGCTCACTGGCTGAGCGCGGTGCGGGCGCGACACCGAGGGTTGCGATCCCATTGCCGGTCCCCAGTATGGGCGCGACACCGAGGGTTGCGATCCCATTGCCGGTCCCCAGTATGGGCGCGACACTGAGGGTTGCGATCCCATTACCGGTCAGTAAAAAAGACAAAAAGGAAAAAAAAAAAAAGAGCATCCTCCCAAAATTCATGCACTCCCAGAACTTCAGAGTGTGACCTGACTTGGAAACAAGGCCTTTGCAGATGTAATTGATTAAGATGACATCGTACTGGACTAGGGTGGGTCCTAAATCCAGTGACTGGTGTCTTTATAACAAGAGGAAAGGACACAGAGACACAGACATGGGGAAGATGTCTGGGTGGAGAAGAGGCAGAGACTTGAGGGACGCGGCCACAAAGCCAAGGAACACCCGGAGCCCCCAGGAGCTGGAAGAGGCAGGAAGGACCCTCCCCCAGAGCCACACCTTGATCTCAGACTTCTGACCCCACGTTCTGAAAGAAAACGCATTTCTGTTGCTTTCAGCCACTTGTTTGTTTCCATCTGTTGCAGCAGCCACAGGAAACCAACACGCCAAGGATTTACAGTTCAGGAAGCAGCGCAATCGAAAACTGCTCTTACCCTCTTTGGGCAGTATGCACACCTTAAATCTCATCCTGTTGTCTTTCCAGGATGAGGAAAAACCACAGCAATCATCACCACTGACATTTATACAAGGGCCTGAGAAGCCACCGGCTGAACAGGTGGCTGCGACTGGAATCCGTCACTAGGAACACAGCCTTTGGGTCCACGCAGCATTGGATGTCACTGCTGGTGCTCCCTGGGGAGTGGCGTGGGCACCGTGAACACACCCACATTCTGCCTGGAACTCTCCCTGTTCTCTTGCTCCTGCTGTTGCGTGGTTCCTTGTCAGGCCCTCAGAAAAACCTTCCCGATGACTCCTTCTTAAGCTACAAAACACACACAGAGCACACATGTCCCTAGCTGCGTTTACCACCACGAGGGATTTTGCTCAATCTGTGTATTATTTATTTTTTGTGTTGCTCCCGTGAGAACAGGGACCAAACCCGTCATATTTACTGGTACTTCCTCCACACCAACTCAGTGTGAGTTTGAAGAATGAATCAATGAACAGTCACAGGGTATTGGGCCACGGGGGGACATGTGAACACATGGAAACAAGACAAGTCTCTCCAGGAACCGCAACACTGGTGATGCTTGAACCACGAAGGGGGTGTGAATCAAAGTCAAGGCTGCTGGTGGGTTGTGTAGACCTGGTAGCAGTGAAAGAAGAGCAGAGAGGGGGTGATGAGAAAGAAAAGAAGAGGAAAGGGGAGAAAGAGACCACACTGGAGGGGAGAAGTGGACATAGAAAACACAAGGGCAGAAATAGAGACAAGAGGGCCAGCCCAGTGGCGCACTGCTACAGTGCGCCGCTTGGGAGTGCGGTGGCGCTCCCGCCGAGGGTTCGGATCCCACATACAGACCGGCCGCTCACTGGCTGAGCGAGGGGCGGGAGCAACACCGAGGGTCGTGATCCTGTTGCCGGTCCCGGTCCGGTATGGGCGCGACACTGAGGGTTGCGATCCGTTGCCGGACACGGAAAAAGACAAAAAGGAGAAAAAAAAAAGAAATAGAGACAAGAGCCAGGGAGGGGGCTTCCGCTTCCAGCCAAGATACAGTTATGAGCCTGGATCTCACCTCCCACCCAAAGCCACCAGAAAACATTCAAATGTGTAAAAAAAAACCCCACATATTTTCAGAATGCAGGACAGTGATGCATGAGGAGAAACAAGTATGCCCTGTGGTTATTCCCAGCTTACTACCTTGACTGAGTTTCCAGTCCATAGTGCAAGAAAAGGACCACCCATGTGACCTCCCAGAGTGGAGGCGAGGGGGCTGAGAACACAGGGAGGCCAAGGCAGGTCCAGTCTGTAGAGAACAGGAGGGGAGAGAGTGGAGCACAGACCCGTGGAGATCTGCCCCCTTGAGTGTTCTGCAGAATATGACCGTTGCACGCATGTGATGAACCATCTCAAGCCAGAGAAAGAACGACCCAAAAGGATTGACGACAACAAAACACATCAATTACACAGTCCAGGAAAAAAATCCAGTGACTGGTGTCTTTATAACAAGAGGAAAGGACACAGAGACACAGACATGGGGAAGAAGTCCTGCAGAAACCTGGAAAACCTCACGACTCACGAGCATCGAAAACACAGAAGGGTTTTGCCTCAGCAGGCAAAATAATTAGGCTAAATGCCACTATCATCCCACCAAACAAATATTGAAAGCCAGACTCAAAAGGATCAGGCTGTTTATAAGTCTTAAATAAATACCAGAACAAAGTTCAAGAATATTTACAGAAATTCGAAAATACACAGACCCAAAGGACAAAATTCACAATTCACGATGCTTAGCAAAAAAAAAAAAAAAAAATTAATATAACAATAAAAACTTACTAGGCATGCAAAAAAGCAGGAAAATAGGATCCATAATAAGGAATATAATCAACAACCAAAACTAACCCCAAACTGATACAGACATTAAAATCAACAGACGCGGGCCGGCCCGGTGGCGCACTCGGTAGAGTGCAGTGCTTGGGAGCGTGGCGGCGCTCCCACCGAGGTTTCAGATCCCATATAGAGACCAGTCTGCTCACTGGTTGAGCGCGGTGCGGGCGCGACACCGAGGGTTGCGATCCCGTTGCCAGTCACGAAAAAGACAAAAAGGAAAAAAAAAACAAAAAACATCAACAGACGCAACACTTAAAATTATTTTAACTGCATTCTGTGTGTCCAAAAAGATAACAGAGGCATAAAAGATCAGAAAAACAAACACACAAAAAAACTAAGTCAAACTTCCAAAAATAAAAACTCCAATATCTGAAATGAAAAATACACTGGCTAGGATTAAGGGCAAATTAGACATTACACAAAAAGATCAGTGATCTTGAAGATACAGCAACAGAAACTGTCCAAAATGAAACATACAGAGAAAATAATACCAACCAACCAATCAGATCAGAGCATTAGCAATCTATGAAACAACTTCAGGAAGCCTAACATACATGTAATTAAAGTCCCTGAAGAAATGGGAGGAAACAGAAAAATTATCTAAATTTGAATTTTTGGACAAAAGTTATCCAAATTTTATGAAAACAAGAAACCCATAGACCCAAGAAACTCAACGAAACCCAAGCACAAGAATCTGAAAGAAAACTACACCAATGCACAACACGACAAATGGCTCAGAAACAAAGACAGAGTGAAAAATCTTAAAAGCAGACAAAGGGGGGAAGAAAAAGTTATGTTACATCCAGAAAACAAACTTAAGAATAACAGCAGACTTCTTGCTTAAAGAGAATGCAAGCAGGCAGACAGTGGAACAACATCTCTACACTAGAGAAAGAAAAAGTTAAACTAGAATTACACAACCAGTGAAAGTATCTTTCAAAAATGAAGACAAAAGACTTTTCAGACATACAACAGCCAAAAGAGTTCCTGACCAGAAGGCTTGTCCTATAAGAAATGCTAAAGGAATGTAAGACGGAGGAAATTACATCAGATAAAAATATGAATTTACGCAAAAGAATGAAGACAATTAGAAATGGTAATCACAATGGATAAATGTATGAGTTTTTGCATATTTAAACTTCTTTAAGACAACTGACAATTAAAAAAATATATATATAGTGGGGGATTTGATAACAGTAGCACAAAGGCGAGGGTGAAAAAATGCAAGTTTATTATTGTAAAGTTCTTACACTGTACATGCACTGGCGTAACGTTACTTGAACATAAACTATAATAAGATAAAGATGTATAGTATAAGCCCTAAAGCAACCATTAAAACAGCAGAACAAAGAGTAATCGCTAATAAGCCAACAAGGAGACAAAATGGAAACATGAAATTCTTCTATTAATGTAAAAGAAGGAAAAAGAAAAATAACAAAGAACAGATGAACAGAAAGAAAACAAATAAGAAGACAATGGATTTAAATGAAATCATTACCAATTTCCACATGAAACGTGAGCCACCTCTAAGATGTCTGGAAGAAATGCACTTTAAACAAATAACCCAGTTCAAAAGTAAACAAAAGACCCAAACAGATACTTCTCCAAATAAACCATGCAAATGGCCAATAGGCACATGAGAAAACGTTTAATATCACCAGGGGAATGCAAATTGCAATGAGAAAAACCGCTTCACTTCTACTAGGGTGGCAACAGCAGTAATTATAATAAACGAAAAATAACAACTGTTGGCAAAGACGGAGAGAAATTGGAACCCTCGAGCCTTGCTGGTAGGAATGAAAATGGTGCAGCCACTGTGGAAAACAGTCTGGCGTGTTCCCAAAAGGTTGAACATACAATAGCATATGACTCAGCAATTCCGCTCCTAGGTATAGATCCAGAAGAATTGAGAGCGGACGCTCGAACTGGTATTTGTACACTAATGTGCATAGCAGCATTATTCACTACAGCCGAGAAAAGCTGCACATGACCCAGAGGTAGAAACAACCCATTCATCTGACCTTCAGCTGATGAGTGGGTAACAAAACATGGTCCACCCACACAATGAAATACTATGCAGTCATGAGAAGGAAGGAAGTTCTGAGACACCTAGGACATGGATGGACCTTGAAAACATTACGCTGTGTGACATAAGCCAGCCCCAGAAGGAGAAATCTTGTAGGACTGCACTTATATAAGGTACCTAGAATAGCCAAATTCAGAGAGACAGAAAGCAGAATGATGGGTACCAGGAGCTGGAGAGACAGGGACGAGGGGAGCTACTGTTTAATGGGGTACAAAGTTTTGCTTGGGATGACAAACAAGTTTGGGGTATAGATGAAGGTGATGGTTACACAATGTTGTGAATGTATTTAATACACTGAATTATACACTTATGGATACTGAAAATGATAAATATTATGTTATATACGTTTTACCATAATAAAAAAAATTTTTTTAAAGAAATGAACTTTTAAAATAAAGACAAAAACAGGTAAAAAGTAAGTGGATAGAAATGGGCATACCAGGTTAATAACTATTTAAAAGAAAGCTGGAGTGGTTATATTAATTTTTTCCAGAAAATTGAAAAGGAGAAAACTTCCCAACTCATTCTCGAGGACAATGTTACCCTGATGTTAAAAAGAAACCCAGGCCACTATGCTTCATGGACACAGATGCAAAAAGTCTAAACAAAACTTGAGCAAATCAAACTCAACAACATATAAAAAGGATAACATCTCATGACCAAGTGTGATTTTCATCAAGAATGCAAAGTTGATATAACATTTGAAAATCAATGTAATCACCCTATCAACAAAAAATAAAAACCACATGATCATCTCAGTAGTTGCAGAAAAAGCATCTCATGAAACGCAACATAGATTCATGATAAAGTCTCAGCAAACGAAGACTAGAAGGGAACTTCCTCAGCCTGACAAAGGGCACTATGGTTTAAATGTGTCCCCCAAAAGTTCATGTATTGGAAACGACCCCCACTGTAACAGTGTCAAGAGGGTGGGAAATCTGATTTATGGTGTTTGGAAAGGTGGGGCCTTTAAGAGGTGATTAGATTGTGAGGACTGTGCCCTTGTGACTGGATTGATCCACTCATGGAGTCACGGATGTGGTTCTCACGGCTTTCATAGGACAGCAAGTGAGGTTTGCTCTTTCGCTTGTCCGATTCTCTCGCCATGTGACACCTGCGATGCCGTGGAGGATTCCCACCCAGAAGAAGACCCTCGCCAGATGCACCCCCGGGACTTTGGACTTCCCAGCCTCCAAAACTGTAAGAAATAAATTTCATCTCTTTGTAAATTATCCAGTTTCAGGTGAACTGTTATAAGCAACAGAAACAGACTAATACAAAGGGCATCTATGAAAAACCTAATTAGCATCATAGTCAGCGGTGGAAGACTGAAAACTCTCCCCCTCCGATCAGGGACATCTGTCACAGCTTCTCTTCAACAAGACAAGACAAATAAATGAAACACATCCAGATTGTCCATGTAGAAAAACATCGATGACAGAAATTAAGATGACCTCAAGAAATGAGAGGCCACCCAACATCCACATTCACATAAACCTCCGCTGGCCAATGAGGAGTGCAGTGGGCACAGGACTTCCCTGGAGTGACGACCAGCATCTGAGCTGTAACCGCCCGCTACTTGGAATGACAAAGCCTTTTTCTGACTTTCCTGGGGACAAATGTTATCTTCATTTGCACTTGCAGAAAAAGTTCCTCTGAAGCAAACAGCTCTGGGTGTACTTTTTCCAGATGTACTCACTGCAATGTCCCCCGCAGCCCCGCCAACACCCCGTTATTCATGAGAACAAGCCACGGGCACAAAATATGTGCTTTTTTTTATTTAAATGGACTCTACCTGCTGGTGCTCTTTGTCAACAGGTACAGGACGGAAGGAAAGAGAACAGAGAAAGTGGTTTCCACAGAAAAAATGTAGAGGAGGTGACAAGCTTTGTTGATTTACCATCTGGGCAGCCAAAATAGCTTTTCTTAGCAGGGTAGGAGCTGAAGAAAGGCAGGAAAACACGAAGCTCCTTACCCTCACCCGTCTGACACTGCTGCGCACAAGAAGTCCACAGCTCAAGTCTGGGTTGCAGAAAGAAAAACAGAAACAGAAAGCGTTAACTCCTAATTAAAATAGATACAGGCTCCTAGAAAACACCTACAGATGGCACATCTGAAATAACTTGTCAATCCACATAAATAGATCACACCGTACTGGTCCACACGCCAACGTGGATCAAATTAATTTCAGCCCAGGAACTCAGACTTTTTAGAAAGTGCTGGAGCAGCAACCCAATGAGCTTGGTACCGTCACCAGCCGCCACCTGTAACTCTTAAGTAGATCGCTGCAGAAGAAGCAAAAAGTCATAGGGCAGGGACAGACACTGCACAACCCTGCCCCCTCTAGGCACGGCCCCGTCTGGGTGTCCAGTGTGTTTTTGGCTACAAAGCAACCTTCCACTTCCACGTGGTGGACTGGCCTCTAGAAATCCCTCCAAAAAGAAAAAAAAAAAAAAAAAGACAGCAAAGGGACTTTACATTTAACACACAGAAACAGAGGACAAATGGAAAAGAAGCTGGAAAAGTGAATCAGAGATGGCAAGAGACAAGGGAGTACAGTTGCTTTAGTCACCCTAAAAACCTCAGTCCTCGGGCTGCCGGGTTTGCAGCACAGAATTCCAGAAGGGCTCGGGAATTGAATTTTGGGCTCCTTCCAAAGGGCTGAAGGCAGAAAGACTGGCTCAATGTTGGTTGAGGTAACGGATGGATCCCCAACTCCAGTCCTGCAACGTGGCAGCCGGGTGACTGCTCTTGTCCCCACTTGCTGTAAGAGGGAAAGACAACTTTCTGCATGAGTCCCCAAACCTGGGGACGTGGTACCAGACAGACACAGAGAGCTGAGTAAAAACCCACACACTGAGCAGGAGATTTCTGTCCCCTTCCCTGTGGATCCCAGGACTCTTGACCTCTTTGGAGATCTTGTGGCACCCAAGAGAAAAGATGCACAGATACAGGCAATCTGAGGTCCCCAAGGTGAAAGAGCCAAAAACCCCTTGACCCCCCAAGGGATGCCCACAGTCTGCAAATGCTAACCACATCCACCTTCCCATCACGCTTCCAATGGCCTGTCTCCAATATAAACACGCTTCCACGGATCACACGATGCTCGGCAAGTTAACAATATGATCGCATAAGTCCAGGGAGATAAAATTGAGGTGATCTTCCAGAAATCAGAACAAAAAAAGCAAAGAGATGGAAAACAGGAGAGAAGAGGTAACCACATAACAGGATCACTCTAAGAACTTGTAAAGCAATACTAAAATAAATACGAAGAAGGGAGAATAAAAAACAGAGACAAGAATCTATCGATAAACACTTTAAATGCAATTTTAAAAAGGTACGATAAACAGTGAAATACAACCTTTGCCTAAAAGTTAGTGAAAATTCAAAATATTATTTTAAACAAGGTGTTGACCTTTTTCAAAATGTGGTCTAGGAAGCACCTGTGTCAGTAAGGCCTGGTTGGAGGGGGCGGACGGGGGTGGGGGAGAAGGGAGGGGACTCTTAACCGTGAGACTCCTAGGCCACACCCCAAAGTTCAATGCCCGGGGTGATTCTCTTGTGTGCTGAAATTAGAGAATCATTGACTCACCTACCAAGGGGAGAGACCAGATGAGGGCAATTTTCACCATCCCTTGTTCCCTGAGACAGACCACGTGGTCTGGGGAAGTCCTATTCCTCCACAAAGGAGTAAACCTTCATGCCCTCTGCATTTGGGGAAGTGGCCTGCCTCCCTGTCATCTGATTCCTCAGACAGTGAGCTCCTGGAGGGCAGGGACCTCACCTCTCAACACAGCAGGCTCCACGCTCCTCCCTACATCACCTCACCTGAAAAGAAGCCACAACACGGGATCTCAGAACAACGAAGCCGAGGTCAGAGTCTCAATGAGATCGCGCAGGTGACAGCACCACAGGTCATCAGCCTGCCGAGTGTCAGAACAACCATATGGCCACAAGCAAGAGGACTGTGCCCAGAGGTGGCTGGTAGGAAACCAAAGAGCAAAGGTGTCTGGACCAGCGACTGCTCGTGGTGAGATTCCAGGAACCCTCCATGTCTATGGCAACCCCCAACACTTTATGAATTAATGAAACTGGTGCCAAAAATGGAGCCGCAGGTGCAGGGATGTGCATGTCTCTTCCTGCCCTCGATGCAGGGGGTTCCCCTTAAGTTCCAGGGCTGGTTTGCTGATGGCTCAGCTAAGCTGCCACCCAATGGCATCCACTGGGCAGCTCTGCAGAACTTCACGTGGACGTGGTCACCTTCTCATAGCTCTGGCCAATTCTCCCCTTGATAAACCTTGTTGCATTTTTACTGACTCACGGGCAACTGTTGGCAATGACCTAGCTGTTTGGTCTGCCACTTGGAAATCAGCAGACAGGCAGATTCACGACATTGCTCTGTGGGCCACACACTGTGGAAACAAGTCACAGTGGCTGATTGAACAGTCTGGGTCAGCAAGTAGGATCCTGTGCCAAGAGCCCATTCATTCCCCGATGAGACTGTTGACTGGGCCTGTACCACCCAGAGGCCACCGCCGCTGCCTGGACCCATCCCCACACCAGACGCAGCACCAGGTCCATGTTCCTGCTGCAGAGCCTACCCCCGCATGCCAAGCTTGTGACTCCTGCCCAAAGCTGACCCGTCTGTCATTCAGGGATGGACACTGCCCCTGCCTACTCTGGGCAGCTTGACTATGTCGAGACTTTGTGTCCTCCCACCCTCGGGACTGCCGGTGCCTCACCACTGTTGGCACTTTACAGGCAACGATGTTGCCGTTCCAACACAATCAGCCAACTCCAGCCACCCTGTTGTGGATATTGAAACTGATGTGACATGTCTTCAGCTTTCCAGACCACACTCTGAAGATGGATAGTGACCTTCGTATCACAAGAACTGCTCACCAGTGGGTTGACAGTCAGACACTGGATGGACCTTCCATACTCTCTACCCACAGATACTGTTGGGTGTTGGCACAGCCTCTACAAAAACGGACCTGAAAGATTCCTGGCTCTCCCTCTCTCACTTCCTCCTGGTCCTCAGTGGTTAAGTTTGGTCACTGGATCTGGCTTGTCCTCAGGAGGGGATTGTCTCCTCTTGGCCACATCCTGAGTAATGGCCAGGATGAGAAGGGTGGGGATTATATATAAATTCCACAGTGACCATTCCTGGGCATAACACTTCTTTTTTCCTCTAAGAGCAACCCCAGACCAGCCTGCTTGGTGCACTGTCCTGGGGACAGCCCAGCCAAATGGGGGACCAAGGGGACTCAAACATAATTCCAGTTAAACCCCCTTGAATTCTCATGTTGACTGACACAATCCTGAGTCACCAGGATAATAAACACTCGAGCGGGTTCACTGCTCACCAAGTCTGTCTACCGTGACCCACACGGGACAAAGTGAGGGATGTCATGTGTCTCTACGTTCTATAAAAAAGCCCAGGTTCCCCTGCACCTGACCGTTCAGAATGGCAAGTCTGGGCATAAGTGGGTTCACTGGGGGAGAAGGTGGAGCTGCAGCCACTGTCAGGAGGCACCACTCCTGTGACAACAGCCCCAGACTATGGGGGGGGACAGTACGAATCTCATCTTCAGAGTCTCCCTGGAGCACTCCTCACAGAGGAAAACACATGGGCACAGCGACACCCCAAAGTGTTGCAAGTGCCTTACGTTTCACTGACTGCCGGGTCTACCGTTCTCTGCAGGTGTCTGTGATCACGACGTGACCGCTACACACCGCACTGTCTATCGGAACCTGCATGGCATGACTTCCACGCCTCACCTCCCAGGCAAGACACGAGTCAGCACCTCCCGATGCCTCCAGCCCCCAACTCCCATCGCCAGTGGCCAGTCCTCCTGTGGGGTGCAAGAATGCCACCTGGCATGGACACACAGGACAGGTTGGACCCTCAGGCTGTCCCTCCACAAGCAAGGACTAGATTCGATTATTCTAACTGAACCAGAAACCTTCAGGTATATCAGTGCGTGAGGAGGTCATGTGAAGGGACTGACAACCCCTGTCCCTCCACTGCCGTAAGCCCTACCTGGGGGGATTCAACAGCTGCAAACAACTCTGAACCCTGAATCTGCAGGGGAAACACATGCACCTCAGTACCACCCTTCTTGGGAGGAAGCCGGGGACTAAGAGACCTTCAACTGTCTAAGCAAACACCCCCGTGCATCATGTAGTCCTCACGTGACTGCAAAGTTCTCTCCAAAATGAAGCTGCCCTTGTAACTTTTTGGGGGGTTAGCAGGCTCCTTATTTATGTGAACACTGCAGACAGTTATTGACAGGCGACTCTAATTAGAAAAGGAGGTACGAAGAGTGTCCCTGGATTTAGCACCCTGGCCCAGGATGGTGTTAAGTTCAGATCAGCCTCAACTCCCTGTGCAGGGTGGTCGCAGGTGACAGAACTGCCCCTGCCTCCGTCCTGGCACGCACTGCCAATTCATCCTGCCGTGATGGATTACTAACACCCTCAGCCAAGTGGAAAGGTCAATGGAAACTTAAGGACAAAGCCGACTGGTTTCTAAGGGAACCTGAAGGTCTGTGGGATTTGCTCAGCTGGCTGGATCCTGGGGGTCACGACTGAGATCAACAGAGCAGTCCTGGTGGAAGTCACCTTCGTTAAGTGCGTACGAGACACATACCATGGATTGGGTCCCCAGCCTCTGTGTGTCAGACTAACCGGTGTGGCCACCAGAACGGCATGCTCACGGGAACGTTTTCATCGACGGTGTAGACTGAGGGGCAGATGCTGTTGGAGACGGTCCTTCCCGGGGTTTCTCGTGTTTCTGCACATTGCATGACTGCCTTGGTGCCAGGCCTGTGTGGACAGCAAACAGCCTTGGAATGTGGAGACAGGGTCTCCCTCTGGAGCCAGGGCAGGCGTGCTCGGTGCTCGTCATAAAAGACTCGGTTTCCCTGAACTCAGCGTTTCGCTCCCGTGTAGCCGCCTCTGCACATCCCCCTGCGGAAAGGCGGGCTGATGCTCTGCCTACTGGTGTCGCTTCGAGTAACAAACTGATCTTCATTTCCGATGCAGGGGCTTCAAGTCTTCTCCCGGCATCATGGAACTGCAGCAGGCTAACCTGTGGGGTCAAATCCCTGACCCCTCTCGTCCTGGACACTAACTACTGTTTGCCCCAATGAGAAACTGAGGCAGCAGCATCCCCGCTGCTTCCCTCCATCTGAACCCCACCACCCTCGCTGTTCCAAAGACCCGGCAACTTGCCTCCTCCAGCCCTCCCAAATCCACCAAGTCCCTCTCCCCTCCCGGCTGCCCTCACTCCGTCCTGCCCACCACCCTGCCCACGTGTGCACAGCCCCCTCCTCAACAAGGTCAGCATCGAACTCCTCTGGCAGCCCGCGCTCCGGGTCTCTGTGTAGTCATGGCTCGCTTCTGGGGGAAAGTGTGTGCCCACCATGGTGGACATGAGGCTCCTCTGCTGAATACCATCAGGAGGTGTGTTTCTCCCCAGCAGAACAGCTGGCGCCTGTCCTCACAGACGCTCACTGAGGGCCACATGGTGTACACGTGTTATCTCATTTAATCCAGACAGCAGTCCCACGGAGGCAGGCGTCATCAGTCCCATCTCACAGACCTGGCATAGAAATAGAGGCGCAGCAGGATCTGACTGCTGCCTGAGGTCACACGGCTGTCGTCTGCTGGTGGCGGGCTTCGGGGATCTCGTAAACTACACCCTGCAGCCGCGTCACTTGCAGTGTGGACTGAGCAGACAGTAGGTGTGTGCAGAGCAGTGGGCTCAGGGGCCACAGGCTCCACGAAGTCCTTCCATCAAGAGGTGGGGTCCCACTTCCACCTCCTTGGACCTGGGCTAGTCCTGTCCTGCTGGTCCTTGTTCTGACCCATAGAATGTGCTGGAAATGAAGCCAACACATCTGAGGCTGAGTCTTCAGAGACCTGCCGCTTGCATCTTTGCTTCTTAGGACACTCCACCTCGTGGAAGCTGCTGTGTTAGAAGCCCAAGAGAGGGGTGTGGAGAGAGGGGCCGTGTGGGGAAGCGCCAGCCAGGCCGCCCCGGGAGGCAGACGGGACAAGCTGCATGAACCACACCAGCCCGCCCCCGCCCGACCTCTTGACTCAAGAATCACGAGCACAATAAATGGTGGCTGTTCTGAGACCCTGAATTCCGATGCGGTTTCTTCTGCAGCAATAGCCAATGGAGCCCCCCCCCCGCCCCGCCTTCTCCTCGAGACTGGCATACACTCCAGGACAGAGGGGACGGGGTCTGTCTTTACTCCTTGCTAAGCAGCACTGGGCCTTCAACCAATGCGTCCTCGGAGGACAGAACAAGGCTTTGAAGTCCTAGCCACCTCCAAGAAGCTGCCGCAGGGACCACCAGCACCCAGGCTTAAGAGTGGCTCAGTGCATCTCAAGAGCAAGAGCGAGCAGCCCCGTGTCCCGATGCCTGCCCCTCCCCAGTCCTGATTAGCAGGAAGGTCCGGAGAGGCTCAGGGCGCCTCCCCCACCCCCAGCACACATACCTTCGTTCAGCAAGCCAAGGATGTCCACCAGGACCTGCAAAGGCCCTTCTAGAAGCAGAATTCTCCCCCTCTGGGGAGGGGGGCTTCACAGCTCATATTTATAGCAGGTGGATGAAAAGCCACAGGAACATGAATAATTGAAGGACAGAAATAACTGAGGCCACACGGATCACCTTGGCAACCAGGTACAGCCATGAAGACAATGAAATTAACTATAATCAAAAGTGGAGATAAAACTAGGGTGCAGGCCCCCACATGCTGGTGCTGGGGGTCCCGTTCCCTCACCCATGTTCACCTGCCGAGAGCCCACCAAGCCCGCAGCTGTGCCGGGTGCCAGGGTCCCCAAGGCGAATAAGATGACCCTCCACATAGGGCTCAGCTTCATGGTCCCCCTCCCCGGGAACCTGGCCCAGGACCCTCTAGCAGGGGTCACCCCCCATGCCGTCCAATGTGGGCCAAGGCGGGTGGGAGCAGAGCACAGGGTGCTCGAACGCAGCAGGAGTGGACGCCTTGCCACAGCCCCGCTCCCACCCAGCTGAAGTCTGAGCCCCAGGACGCTGCATCACCACAGAGCAGCAGCCAACAGCCAGAGCTGGTGACCCCAGAGGGACAGAAAAGACGGAACTCTCACACCCCAGACAAGACTCTGGACTGTGACGGGGAGGCATTTTACATTCTCGGCTGAAACCACCTGCCGCGTGCTTTCTCCAGCTCTCCCCTGTCAGGTTTGATTTGTTTTTGGTTTGTGGGGGTTTTTTTCTTTTTTGGGGGGGGGGGTGGCTGGCCGGTACTGGGATGGAACCCTGGACCTTGGAGTTACCAGCACCACGCTCTAACCAACTGAGCTAACCAGCCCTGTTCTGGGTTCCTGTTCCCCAAGCCCTCTTGATCGCACGTGGCTTTCTGCCATCTCCCAGCAGTTGCACGATCCCTCCAAGGTTTTCCAGGCGGCGTTCCATTGCCCTCTGCTAAGTGAAGGGGTCCTGTTCTGGTTCCAGAGGCATTGTCCCAGCCCCGGTGCCTCCTGGGAAATCAATCAGTGCATGTGTAAGTCATGAACTCATATAACCTCAGAGAGTACCACTGCGACTTCACACATGAGCCTGCTGAGGATCAGAGGGTAGGTTATATGTCCAAGTCCACACAGCCAGCAGGTCTTAGAGGCAGACTCGCAATCCAGACTGTCCCTCTGGTGGTTTGTATGGCTGGACCCTCTGCTTCTCTGGGGGGTTAAGGGACTCTGAAAGCCTCGAGGCTAAGGCCTGGGGATCCTCCGTCACCACACTTCAAAGCGTAAAGCCCCAGAACTTGACGGAAGAGCTGGCCACCTGACTGCAAGGGTAAGAGACTGGGGACCGGGCAGGGAGCTGAGAAGTCACAGCTGAGCCCAAGCTCCCCCGCCCAGCCCAGCCCTCATCTGCAAAGGTGCTCCAAGCCCTCCACAGGTAAACTGACTCATCACGTGCATCCGGGGTGGCCCCCAGATGGCCACGATTCCACAGCTGAAAGAGAACGCATCGCCTAAGCAGAGGTAGCACTACGGAGCTGCCACCTCTCCTGTCCACACTCTTGTCCAAGCCAGCCTTGGACAAGGAGGAGACAGCCTGGCTCTTCCCAAGCTGCAGAGGAATGCTGCATACACTCCAAAGGAGGACGCTGCTGACCGCAGCTCCAGGACGCCCCGGCGCCTCTTCGTTCTCTTTCCACGTGGTCAGTGGCAGCCCTGGAAGACAGAGGCAGTAAGTCCTTGCAGGGGCACGAGGAAGGCTGTGTGGCACTCGTGGGAACCCTACGTTCCTGCACTCGCCTGCCACATGCAACCAACTTCGGGCACAGAAGGGACAGAGGAAGAGACAGTGAGGTGCTACTGCTGTGTGGAAAATAAACGCAGGACCAGCGATGGCCAATGCTTTCAAGACAAAATGCTGTCACCAAACCACACGCAAGAGGCTCTGCAGGAAACCAGCCTTGCAAGGTATCTCCCGTTTTCGACAATGGATATGCAGAAGTGTCAGACATTCCAGCAGGGTGGGACACAATGCCAGGATACAGGGACATGGAGACACACAGGCATCACAAGGGTGTGTTCGCAAGTCGGGCAGAGCTCAGTCCCAATGCCACGGCGCCACCTTGGGTCGGATGGCCTGTGCGAACATGCCGCTTCTGTCTCAGCCTCGCTTTCCACATCTGGAAGGTGGGCATCCAGCCCCTGCAGTGCTGGCCAAGGCAGTTGGGAGAATTAAACAAGAAGCATGTGCCATGCGCTCAGCACAGCTGGACACACGCCGAATCCTCACGAGCACTTTCATACTGACAGGACTAACGGTTAGGGAGGAGGGACGCTACGTACACCTCCTCGGACACCTCGACTCTTGTATGAGTTTCCTGGGGCTGCTGCACAAAGTGCCACAGACGGGGCGGCTTTAACAACAGAAAGTTACCGTCTCACAGTCCTAGAGGAACAAAGTCCGAGATCCAGGTGTCTGGGGCTGGTTTCTGCTTGGGCCTCTCTCGTTGGCATGCAGGTGGCGTCTCTTCCCTGTGCCCTCATGTGGTCATCCCTGCGTGTGTCTGTGTCCTGATCTCCTCTCCTCATAAGGACACCACTCCTATGGGATTAGGGACCACCCCGATGGCCTCACTTTACCATAATTATCTCTTTAAAGGCCCTGTCTCCTAATAAAGTCACATTCTAAGGTACTGGGGCTTAGGGCTTAAGCATATGGATTCGGGAGGCTGGGAGGGGCACCGCTCTCAACTCCACATCTTCCACAGCAGACCTAAGATGACAGCGCTCTTTGTAACTATGTGGCTGCATCCAGGAGAGCCCATTCACTGACATGTCAAATAAAACTGCTATTTTTATGTCATAATGCATATATGCGACACTGCACCCCAATCACTGGCTGGAATCCAGTCTCCTAAATAGAGCAAGGTAATGTTGTGAGGTCCCACACTGTCCCCACTGTCAACAGAAGGACAGGAACTTGAGCTTTCACAACTACTTTCTAAATGAAAATAAATTTCTAAATGAAATTAACCCAAAGCACGGCGTGGGTTAATGGAACGACCTGCACCGCCCTGAGTGGACAAGTCCTGCCTTTACCAGGAAATGACTTAATCCATCCAATGTTATACCTTCTGCCTTCAGTCATTACTAGAATGTTCACTTAGAAATGCAAATTGCAAGAAAGTCTACACTCATGAAGGCTTGCTTTTTTCCTGGAGATTTTATCAAGCTATCAGGAGGCTATCAGCTCAGAAAGGTGACAGGAAAAAAAGAACCAGAGAATGCAATCACACTGGCTTAATTAAACCATGTGCAGGACGCCCGAGGGGGTCACCAAGTGCTTTTAGAGAATATTATGGCTTTAATGAGGTGGGGGGGACGGGATGGGGACAGCCCTTGCCAAAGGTAAACATCCAAATCAAACAGAAGCCGGTGTAGTTTGCTCTTCCTACTTTAAAAAAAGTCTGGAAACCCAAATCTGGCTATCTGTAAAGTACTAGCGAAAAATGGGGGGTTGGGGGGAATAAAATCCTTCACTTAGCTGCTGCCTAGTTAGGTGCACAGAAAGACACACTGCGTCCGGGTGATGCCAAAGCCAGACGCCCCCACCCCATTATAATCAACTCAAACAAGACGCAGAGCACCTGAAACGATGGCAAGTCTCACCAGGGACAGGCTGGGAGGGCTTCTGCCAGCAGCCTGGAATTTCCAGCCCCTGTATTCTGGGGCCCCCTCAACACGGTCATGCAGCAATTCCAGGTCAGAGGGGAAGGGGCCTCTTTCCCTTATGCCGAAGATATCCATTTCCTGGGTTCAATTACAGTCAGCAGAGCTATTCCACATCCCAGGGCTTGACCTAGGGCAGGACATTTGAACTCATCAGGACCCCACACAAAGGAGGCTATGAAGTCCCTGACATAGCAAGAGAAAACTGAGGCCTGGAAAGAGCCAATTTCCCCAAGGTCAGGGGCACCGGCATGGCAGTCAGGACCAGAGCCCCTGCCTCGCATTCTGGACCACTGCTAGCTCCCTGCCCGGGGGTCTCCAGCCTGTGGTGGGCCCCGGGCACCCGTATGAGTTTGTTAAGGCTGTTGGAACAAAGTATCCTGACTGGGTGGTTTAAACAACAGAGATGTATTCTCTCACAGTCCTGGAGCCAGAAGTCCAAGTCCAGGTGTCAGCAGAGTGGGTTCCCTCTGGAGGAAAAGGGGGTTCCGGGCCCCTCTCTGTAGCTTGTGGACGGCCCCATTCATGTGCACAGGCCATTTTCTCTGTGTCTTTACACGACTGTCTGCTTATAACACCAGTCACGTTGGTTAGGGTCTACTCTAATGATCTCGGTTTACCTTGATTATCTTTGTAAAGACTCTATCTTCAAATAAAGTCACATTCTGAAGTACTGAGGGCAAGGACTTCAACATACAAATTTTTGAGGGGACAAAATTCAGCCCTTAACAGCTCCTAGCCTTTGGCTAGAATGGTTAGGCCAAGAGCAAGATCTTTCCTGTTTTACAGGGAAATTGAGGCACAGATAAAATGCCAGAGCCTTACCAATGCCAAATGTATCACCACCAACTCCAGGATGGAGTGAATAGGCAGGTGCTGAGTGAACAGACAGGTGTGCTCAGGTAACTCAAGGGAAAAGTTCTGTGTTCAAGGTGGCCCTTGAGGCCACATCTGAGAATGCTTGTCTGTAGGTTGCTGATCTGATGGGACCACGATTACTCTCGAGTACACCTAAGCGGTGGCACCTGCTGGAGTCGACATCCTCAGCGGACCCTAGCATCAGTGCTGGGGACTAAGGCTGAGACGCGAGGACCCGAGGGAGTGTGCAGGAGGGCGGGGCTCGCTGCACCCGCTCCAGCCCCCAGCTCTTTCTCAGTGTGATAGCGTACCCTGAAGTTACTCTCCTGCTGCTCTTCTCTAAGTCACCCCACTCGGTATTAACTCAAATTTTGTGTTAAAAGAAAAACCAGAACCAAGCCATGAAGCACAACTAATGGCAGGATCCAAAGGAGAGACACAGATGGGAAAGACGCAAGCCCAGCCCGAGAGGTGCAGAGAACAGAGAATTCCAGCAACTAGTAAAGTTAAGAAAGTCACACGCTAATGTGAAGGGTCTGATGCCATGGCCAGAAAGTGTCTTCAGAGCCAGCAGGGAAGTAATTAAAATGTCTAAAGAGAGTCAAAGAAATGCAAAAGAGAACCAAGCCATTAAGGAAGTTAGCTGCAAACATCCTTACAAACTAGCTTACAGATTCATTCAAAACCAGGCCTCTGTCACTTGAGCAGGGGTCCTGGGCTGGAAGACAGCAGGACCCGGCCCCCTGTAAATCAGGGAGGACGTGCAAAGACTGCAGAGAACCCACGTGCGTGAGGACCACAAGAAAGAAGCAAATTCTGGGTCCCAACAGGATCCTGGCGCACCCCGGTGCATGGTCAGTTCCAGCTTCTGAAACGGAAGGTCCAGGTCGCCTGGGCTGGTCTAACTTTCCTTCGTGGGTCAATGTCCTGTGATCCCGGGAAGGCTCAAACCTGAAGACAGACGCTAAGAAACAAACCAAAGCCACCCAACTCGTGCTGTGCAATATATTGAGAAACAGGTTTCACTTGTGTACCTAGCACCTGCTTACCTGTAAGGAAGATGCCTGACCGGTTAACCTTGCCATCCCAGCCACAAGTGCCACTGAATAACTGATTCAGACGAAGATTTCACACTGAAAGTATAAGATAATTGTAAGAAAATTGAAAATAGTTCTAGGATGTTTCAGAGAACTTAAGATTTCCCCTGATATCAGCATAACAAGATTAATCAGAATTACTTAAATACCCAAGACAGAACTTTTTGTTAGTATGTACGAGAATTCAAGTTTGTAAATGAAATCACCACTTTTATCAAAGGCCCCCTCTTAAGGGATCATTAAAATCTACTAGATGCATAAGTAGAATAACCTTGTGATTCAAACTTAAAACCTTTAAGAAAAACGTTTTTGAACTTACAACTCTAATAAATTAACATGTTAATTCTAAAATCATGAGTAACTGAAAATACTCTACCTGAGACCCATGCTGGCACACTGACTGCCGTAAAGGAAAGCCAGTCACGAAATAAGTGTGATGTTGTTAAACACTAGCTCAGCATTTCCGTCCACCCAAGGCTCACAGCCTGCCTCTGGATCTTTCCCCCAAGTGTCTGGGAAATCTTACAGGCTCCCGGCAAGCACACCAGGACCCTCCCNGGACCCAGCTTGGTGTGTGAAGAGTTTGTGACCCAGTCTGTGAACGGGCTTGAGGGGTCTGTGAACTCCAGACCCAGCCCTCGCTGGACACTTAGCTTCCCCCAACTCTGTGTGTTTGCTACTGTGGAACCACACCGCTCCCCACGTGTGCCGACATCAGCACATGACCCGACCCGACCCGACCCGACCCTCAGTCTGCCACCAGACAAGCCACGTGTGCCAAGGTGCTACATGAAGACACCATCCTGTTCTCATCTCTCCATCTGGGCACAAGTCTGAGGAGAGTGACCCATCGGTCTTAGATTTTTTTCTAAAGAGCAACCTGGTAGGTGTTTCATAAACTGCTGGTCACCTGGAAAGCCATTTCCGAGCCATGTGGCCCCCCATGCTCAGCCCCAGGGGAAGGGCATTTATGGTGGGAGCCGGGCACTCTGGCTATGAACTCTGATGCCAGAGAAGTCCAAGTTCAAACATGGGGATGGTCTCTGCTAATGATGCTGGGCGCGTCATGGCTGACAAGGCTCAGTCCCAGTCATCTACCTGCTCGGGTCGGCCTCACTTCAAGCCCTCAGGAATGGAGACTCCAATTGAGTTTTTGCATTTCTCTGTTATGAATTTTGTGGATAATCCCAACAGGGTGACAGTGCAGCCACCTGACCGGCATCCTTGCCAACAGGACTGCAGTCCCCATCAGGCCCTCCACAATGTGTAGCTCAGAGGGCTGCAGCTGTCACGTGAAGCATCTGTTCTCCCAGCCAGACCTGGGTGGAGGAAGGCTCGTGTGACATGACGGGCTCCCAAGGGCGGTCTCTGCACCCCTGCGAGTGCCACAGGGGTGTCTTCCTTAGGATCTCGGGAACTTTCCACCCCGGTGCCATCGGTCTGCGAGCACTGAGAGGAGACAGACCACGGCCAACACCGCAGATTCCACCCCACCCTATCCTGATCCCACCCCATGGCCAACACCAGACTCCGTCCAGCAGGTGTCCTTGTGCGAACGCTGAGTTCAGAAGGCGGACACCAACATCCACGGCAGAAGCCTCGTGTCTGCGGACACGAGAGCTCGCGGAGGCGGTTTTCTGAGGCAGAGTTGGTTCTGGGTCCTGCGGTTGTGGCCGTGGGCTCTGGACGCCCAAGCGTCCCAGGGCAGGCTCGCTCAACTGCAAGTCCAAGAGCTGTCTGGGACACTCAGGTCAGCACTGGTGACCACGTATGTGCCCATCTCCCTATATTCCCTCCCATTCTGCCTCGGCCACCTGCTCCCTCCCCATGACGGANGTTAGTATGTACGAGAATTCAAGTTTGTAAATGAAATCACCACTTTTATCAAAGGCCCCCTCTTAAGGGATCATTAAAATCTACTAGATGCATAAGTAGAATAACCTTGTGATTCAAACTTAAAACCTTTAAGAAAAACGTTTTTGAACTTACAACTCTAATAAATTAACATGTTAATTCTAAAATCATGAGTAACTGAAAATACTCTACCTGAGACCCATGCTGGCACACTGACTGCCGTAAAGGAAAGCCAGTCACGAAATAAGTGTGATGTTGTTAAACACTAGCTCAGCATTTCCGTCCACCCAAGGCTCACAGCCTGCCTCTGGGTCTTTCCCCCAAGTGTCTGGGAAATCTTACAGGCTCCCGGCAAGCACACCAGGACCCTCCCCTGGATTCCTCGGGAAGATCCTTTCATTATTTCAATATGTGTGTTAAATGCCGCATTTAACAAATGTGAGCACCACATGCCCAGCTCTCTTCCTAAGGGCTTGGAACCCAGCATTGAAGAAAACCAACAAAAATCAGTGCCCTGGGAGGCTTCTGTTCTGCAGGGAATAACAACAGAACTGAAAAGAGAATAACTTTCTAGGGACATGACTTAATGTTGGGAAAAGAGAATAATTTAATCAGGCCCCCTCGCCTTAGGTCCAGTTGGGGGTAGTGTGGTGCATTCTTTGTAAGCAAATTTTGCGTGTGTGTGTGTGGGTGTAGTTAGTGTGCATGCGTGGTGCTGCGACTTGGCTGGCGTTGACTGCTTCAGGCATCGGCCCCCATGGCCATGCTCTCAAACCTACGGCTCCAAGGACCTTTTTGCCAGTTACCTAGCTCATTGACCTATGTGTGAGGGGTCTGCGGACCCAGCTTGGTGTGTGAAGAGTTTGTGACCCAGTCTGTGAACGGGCTTGAGGGGTCTGTGAACTCCAGACCCAGCCCTCGCTGGACACTTAGCTTCCCCCAACTCTGTGTGTTTGCTACTGTGGAACCACACCGCTCCCCACGTGTGCCGACATCAGCACATGACCCGACCCGACCCGACCCGACCCTCAGTCTGCCACCAGACAAGCCACGTGTGCCAAGGTGCTACATGAAGACACCATCCTGTTCTCATCTCTCCATCTGGGCACAAGTCTGAGGAGAGTGACCCATCGGTCTTAGATTTTTTTCTAAAGAGCAACCTGGTAGGTGTTTCATAAACTGCTGGTCACCTGGAAAGACATTTCCGAGCCATGTGGCCCCCCATGCACAGCCCCAGGGGAAAGGCATTTATGGTGGGAGCCGGGCACTCTGGCTATGAACTCTGATGCCAGAGAAGTCCAAGTTCAAACATGGGGATGGTCGCTGCTAATGATGCTGGGCGCGTCATGGCTGACAAGGCTCAGTCCCAGTCATCTACCTGCTCGGGTCGGCCTCACTTCAAGCCCTCAGGAATGGAGACTCCAATTGAGTTTTTGCATTTCTCTGTTATGAATTTTGTGGATAATCCCAACAGGGTGACAGTGCAGCCACCTGACCGGCATCCTTGCCAACAGGACTGCAGTCCCCATCAGGCCCTCCACAATGTGTAGCTCAGAGGGCTGCAGCTGTCACGTGAAGCATCTGTTCTCCCAGCCAGACCTGGGTGGAGGAAGGCTCAGAGGGAGGACACAGCAGCAAAGGTGAGCAGACTCTCAAAGCCTTTTCTAAAAAGTCCACACCATCCGAGCAGCGGCCTGCAGAAGGCAGCTGCAGCCTCGGGGAGGGAGTACAGGAAAGAGGGGACAAGCCCATGACCGTCCCAGGATCAGCCCCCAGGGGACACCACTGAAGCATGTCGGGTCACCAGAGACCTAGGAAGGAAAGACGGCCACATGGACATTACGCCTTGCTGGCAGAACTGTAATCAGCTGTGGCTGGAGACGGCAGCCAGTGACCTTGTCTAGGATGAAGAGACCCTGCAGCTGTGGCTGGCGTGTCCATGTTGTTGGGGACACAGTCAGAGGCACGGAGGATTCCAGAAGACAGTGATATGCCAGGAGAGGGAGGACACAGCAGCAAAGGTGAGCAGACTCTCAAAGCCTTTTCTAAAAAGTCCACACTATCCGAGCAGCGGCCTGCAGAAGGCAGCTGCAGCCTCGGGGAGGGAGTACAGGAAAGAGGGGACAAGCCCATGACCGTCCCAGGATCAGCCCCCAGGGGACACCACTGAAGCATGTCGGGTCACCAGAGACCTAGGAAGGAAAGACGGCCACATGGACATTACGCCTTGCTGGCAGAACTGTAATCAGCTGTGGCTGGAGACGGCAGCCAGTGACCTTGTCTAGGATGAAGAGACCCTGCAGCTGTGGCTGGCGTGTCCATGTTGTTGGGGACACAGTCAGAGGCACGGAGGATTCCAGAAGACAGTGATATGCCAGGCAAGAAAGCCCTCCGGCAAACAGAATGGCATTTCCCTTCCAAATGGACTAATTCCTAAAGGCAGACTCAGTCTTGTATTTTAGGGTGCTTTTTTTTCTTAGCAATTTTTTATATTGAGAGAAAGTTCACATAACATAAAATTTACCACTTTAAAGCATGTCATTCCTTGGTTTTTAGCTATGCTGTGCAGAGCATTTCACCACCCGGGTGGAAACCACACGCGTTAGCAGTCACTGCCCGTTCCTGCCCTATCCCCAGCCCCGGGCAACTGCTCATGTATTTTCTGTCTCTGTGGATTCGCCTGTTCTGGCTGTTCCACAGAGAGGGAATCATACACCGCGTGGACTTTCGTGTCTGGCTCCTTTCACTCAGCATCAAGTCTTCAAGGTTCACCCACACTGTAGCATGTGTCTTCTCTACTCGGACCCCTGACGGGGAGGCCTGACCAACACTGCGAGGCTGTCTCCACGTGGACGACCATGCTGCCCGCTGCACTCAACGCTCCCCTTCTCAGGTTAAGATAATGAACACACAAGTGCAGAAGGCAGAAACAAGCAGGGCACTGGCCCCTTGCCAAAGCCACACGCCTAGGGAGTCCACCCAGGAGGAAAAGGGGCCACATGCTACCAGGACGGTCAGCACTAGGGCTGGGGACTATGTCCTTTTTTCTGTTTTCCAAATTTTCTTCAGGGCAGCAAAACAAGAAGCTACACATGGAAACACGGCAGGGGCACAGGCCCGCTCAGACGTGCTCAGGGAGCAGGTGCACGTCCGGCTCCAGGGGCCTCAGGCCCCGTCTGCACAGGTGGGGTTGGCCTCTGGCATCACAGGCAGGCCTGGGGCTCTGGGGACCCTTGGCTGGCCCTGACCCACAGTTCAAGCGTGGCCAAGTGTCTTGTTGCTGAGAGATGGGCTCAGCAGGGCAGGAGGTGTTGTTATGAATTGCTTTGCTCTTTAATGAGCCAATGCACTGGCCACGTTGGACATTCTGTACTGACCCGGTCTCCATGGCCCCTGACCAAGCGCGCTGTCCCATCCAAATCACCTCTGGGTCTTGCCAACTGCCTCCTGGCCCTTGCAGCTTTCGAATGAGAAATCACAGACTTGGGTGGCTGGGGTCACTCACGGCTCTTGGGACCTCTGTCTTGCAGGATGATGGGCTGGTGGCAGCATACACGGCAAAAAACAGGCCAATGAGGACGGAACAGAGGCCCAGCCCTCTAAAGTCACAGAAAGAAAGAGGGGCTGGCCATGCTCCGCACTCCACTGGGACCCCACACTGTGTCCTTGCCTCGCTCTGAGCCTCATCCTCGAGACGCACTCAGCTGGCCCCAACTCTTTCAGGCTACAACTGTCTTACTTTGCGAAATTTGCTCTAGGAGATTTTCAAAGTCGGTACTTGTAACCCCACGAGGTTTCAGTGGGGGATCCTCTCCATCTCGCTGGCTGTTTCCACCTGCGTGTGTCTCCACGGGGGCCTGAACCTCCTGGACCCCCAGCCCTGCAGATCGGACAGGTCACGAGGAGATGCGGCAGGCGGTAGGTGACTGAGGGTGGACTGGCCTGGGCTCCAGGGAGCACGAGCACCAGGCTGGGTGGAGAGACCCTCAAGGAGGAGGCAGTGTGTACGTTCCAGAATAAACCCTGCATGGCCGGGGCCTGACCCAGAAGCCTCCCCGGCCCAGAGCCTCTCGCTGGAGGAGGCCCATCCTGCCAGCTGTCACCCTTCCCGAGTGTCCTTCCCGAATCCTGTCATCATTCCCTCCAGCTTCCAGTCACTGGAAACACGATGGTGAGAAGATGCTGACCAGGGCCCCCTTCAGTGGCAAATCCAGCAAGATCCTGTAGCTCTGCCGGGGCCATGCCCTGCACTCTTTCGAGAACCTCCAACTTCCAGCCTCTGTTCATGTGCCTCTCGCTGGGCTCCAACAAAGACCACACAGGCCTTTAGAAAGCGATGCTGGGAGACCACCAAGCCAGGCAGGAAAGCCCACCGCAGGCCCCCTCCGCAGAGTCTGCGGATCCCAGCTGGGGAGGGCCTGGCCTGGACCCCTAGCAGAGGAATCCTCCCTCTGAGTCCTCTCACCCCTGTTTCTTAGGATTAAACCTAAGAACGTCCATGTCAGCTGCCAGTGGGGGTGGGAAGCACCATATCTCCAAATTTCACCAAGACAAAAGTTCCAGAAAGGGGCAGGTCTGCCAGTGCTCCCCACACCCCGACCTACCGAGCCAGCCCTGAAGCATAGCCAGGCATGTTGGATCACGTGTGTGCTATTTATCTGCTTTCTGGTGGCAGGGGCATGGCTGGGTCTACAAGATCCCCTAGAGGGTCAAGAGTGGGTCCCACAGGGCCACGTCAAAGTCATTGGCAGGTGGCTGCTGAGATCTGGGATAAAGAAAGTCCCCATCAGAGCTGTGCCTCCCAGGCTGCGGCAGGTGAAGATGGGGCTGGGGTCTTGTAAGCAGAAAAGCTCCGATCGGTACCGAGGTTCTGGGCGGTCCCTGCCCCACCCAGGTGGGAGCCACATCTGATGCATGTCCACCCACCCTGTGCAGGACCCTCCATGTTCCCTGAAGTCATGACTCCATGAACACAAGGGAAAAATAAGCAAATAAACTCCTCAAAGCACGTATCAGCTTGTTCTGAGGTAAAGAGAGGGGTGTTACTGCAAAGCTTTCCCTTTCTGGACACCCACATGTGATTTTCCTCACCACCGTGCAATTCTCCAGGCAGGTACACACATGAGACAACACCGTGAGGGGCCCGGCGAGCCCTCGGGAGCACAGCCGCATCCCCATGGCCTGGAGTCTCTCTGTGTTTAACCAAGGGTTACTTAGAACCTATTTCATGACTGTTAAACAGCTCATGTTAGCTGAACTGCTCCCTCTGAAAACATGCAGGGAATTCACACCGGAAGAAGAACATGCATTTGCCACGGGTGTGGAAGGAGTAAATGCAAAAGAGTAATAGGAGGTAAATATTTAGGGAAAGTGCGGAACCAGCAGCCCTCCCCTCGCCCCTGCTGCGCTTGAGACAGACAGGTAAATTATATTATTTTCACGTCCACAGCCAAGAAACCACAGCAAAATCACACAGCTCTTCTCCCTGTGCCTCTTGAACACGGGCTGACTCCTAGGCAAGCAGCCGATAATTTGTTAATACAATAAAAATGTCAACAGTAAAGAAAGAAAAACAGGACAATTTGGATTCAACCAAACACCTTAGATTTTATTCCCCACAGTCTGAGCCGGGCAAAACCTCCTATGTTAGGTTTATTTACTTGTTTTGGTGAATTACATGCTCTGTGATGTCTCCCTTGTTTTTCTCCAAGAGAAAGTGAAATCAGCAAGTTTCTGATCTTTGCTGAAATGCAGCTGAAGTTTTCTCCCTGAAGCAAAGATGAATCCACAGAAGAGCACAGTGACGGATGCCAGGGCCGACTGCCCAGAGCGAGCCCGACTGCTCTCCCTGAACCAGGTCTTCTGTCCTGTGACACCTGGGCTAGAGGTGAGCATCGCCAGGTAGGTGGGACGCACCAGGACGGGGAGCAGACATCCCAGGAAGGAGGGCAGCCCCAGCAGAGGTGTGAGGGAGGTGGGGAGAGGGGACAGCCACAGAGCCCAGCATGTACACGGAAGGATTGCAGGACGGACAGGGCGAGGCTGTAGTCCAAGGGGAGAAACAGAGTCCCCACCCCATAAACCCTAATTTGGTGCTGGCTTCCAAATCACAAACAGCTCCAGAGGATGTGACGCTGCCAGGTCAGGGCCCTCACCGTGTCCTGGGCAGGTGCTGTGGACATCACAGAGGGGTGTAAAGCAGCCCTGCCCTGAGGGCGCTCCTAGGATAGGGTTGGCATAGCAACGGGGACCAAAGGGCAGTTGTGGATAAGAAACACTGGGTTGGAATTCTGACGCTGCTTCTCCCGAGGTGTGATCTTCAGGGAGTTATTTAATCTTGAGCCTCAGTTCCCTTATCGGTCAAATGGGTTTGATGCCCCCCACCTGGAAAGGCAGGTTGAAGCATAACAAGACAGTCCAGGAAGACTCTCAGCACATACCTTAGACAGAAGTGCCTGATAAACTGCATTTACGACAGCAAGTACAATAATGTGAGATGGTCAGGGCACAAGGCACGTGCACAAATGTGCACACACACCCCGCGGTTTAGACAAGAGGCTACTACACTCTGAGATATCGCAGGCCAGGAAAATTAAGAAAAGAAATCTCATGGTCCAGCTGGGATGCCCGGCATTCTATTTTTTCCAGGATAAGGCATTTTAAGAAGCGAGATGTACTATCATCGAGCATTCCATCCCAGAAAGGACACTCGGGCCCCATGTCGGGGGAGAGTCACAATGGAACAGAGGCCAGTCCTCTGCACCACACCTGCTGTGCTTCGGGGAATACCTGCTGTGAGGTGAGGGCTCTGCTAATTTCACCGCAGACAGGGAAGCTGGTCAGGAACCAGCTGGACACTGGGCTCACCCTGGAAGCCAGATGAATGCAGCCACCCCATATCCTGAGTGTGAGAAGTGTCACATCTCCTATTGGAACCAGGTAACAGCCCAAGAACGCATGACCCCACGGATGCACACACCAACACGCTCGTGCTCACACACAGACCAGTTCCTAAGTGCTGAGTGCAGATTCCCGGAATTCCTGAACTCTGGGGAGAGCCACAAAGCCCCACAGCAGCCCTCCCTTGCAGAACAAGCACTGGGGTGTATGCAGCAGCCCCAACTTGCTGGGTGGTCTTAAAGGTGACCTTCTCTGCTGGGGGTGTCCCTGGACTGTCAAACTGCACATTTGCTCTGGCTGCGAGGTTCTCCATCGGGTTCCATTGACAGAGGACCTACTTTGAGCTGCTTCGGGAGATCTACTGGGAGGGGGTGTCAAGCCTCCTCCCAGTCCTAGATAACAGGGCCTACCTGACTATGCGGTGGGCTCTCTGGGGGAGTCGCAATAAACTGCTAAAAATTCTATGCAGGACGTGGGGGCACACGGAGACATCCATTCTTCACAAAGACTCTCATCAGATTCCCGAATGAGTCCGTGACCCCCAAATGTGAAAAACAGCTGGTATAGGTCATTTCCAGGGGATCTTCTGCTGGCAACCCTTAGTCCTAGGGCATTACCAGAGGCTGTTCTGTAAACTGATTCCCTGCTAATCTGTGGGTCATATCTAGGCTCACCACCCTGCAAAAGTCCTGGTTTTTCTACCTGGTTCTTTTCATTTGAAACAGACACGTGTATGTTTATATTCACATTGACAGCATTTTATTTTCAGTCACGCTCATCTCGCTTCTTTCTCATCAGCCTCGGTAAATCCAGGTGTGCACTGAGACCAGATCGTAACTCACTCCTCCCGGCTACTTCCACCCACTTGGCACAGGGCAGGGCTTCTGCTGAAGGAGCCAAGGACGAGCCTGCTCCGTCCTGAGAAACCACATTCCACACCTGGCCGGGCCCTCCCTGCTCCAAAGAACTAGCTCGCCAGCCTCTGCCAGCCTCGGGGCTGAAGGTAAAGTGAGCCTGTGATTCAGGGCCTTTCCTTGCCTTGCTCCCTGGAATCTGAGGACAACAGCGTCCCACGCAGACCCAGGAGCAAGGGTGGGGGCACATTCAGCTGCATCCAAACCAATGGCTGGACCCTGACACTCAGCTGCTCGGGGCCCTGTTTGGGGGGACTCAGCGGGGTTGCTGCAGCCCCAGCAAACTACCCTCACCCTGCTCGTGATAACAGCTCCCCAGACATCTACAGGTCACAAGGTTTATTTTTCACTCCCTGTCACCTGATCTTGGACCCGGTCTGGCACACATCAGTTGTGTCAGTCAATTTCCCCTCTCTTTTTAAAAATGTTTTATTGACATAGAAATTCACACACTATATAACTCAGCCATTTAAACTGTACAATTCAGTGGGTTTCAGTAAGTTCACAGAGTTGGGTATCCTTAACCACAATTGATTTTTGAACATTCACATTACCTCAAAAATAAACCCCAACCCCCTTCCAGCCATCCCCCCTCGACATCCCCACATCCTCCCCCAGGCCCTGGCAACCACTAATCTACTTTCTGTCTCAGTAGATTTGCCTGGTTGGGACATTTCATACAACTGGAGTGGCACTGGAACATGTTGTCGGTAAACTCTCTCTCATTTTTTTCTCAGCTCTTTGCCCTTGTCCAAATTACCTCTGTCTTCAAGTCCCATGCCTGAATCACTTCAAAATACGAGAAGGTAACACGTCCTAACCACCCTAGTTTAGTGTCCACCTCAAAGAGACCACCTTTCAGTTTTCACTGAAGTCAAGAGTATTTGAAAACCATTTTATTTTTTTGCAAAATGCCACCTGATAATGCCGTATCACATGAGAAACATTCCTCCTAGGCTAGAGCAGTAAGAAAATCTGCTCCCTAGATGAATGGATCTCATACAAGAGAATTCTGTTATCCTATCTTTCCCTTTTCACCCTGGCTGCCAGGGAGCTCAGAGAAAAATACCACATGCAACCATGAAAACACTCTCTCGTCCTACAGGTTGGTCTTCGAGACTCCTAACAGTTCAAGCAGAGTTTTACCAGTGTGGCCTGCAGCAGAATCGTTTGGGAAGCCAGCTAAAAAGACAGAGTCCTACTGAATCAAATTTCCTGTGGATGATGTTTTACAATCTACAATTTAAACAAGATGCCTAAGAACGTTCTCTGGTCTGGAAAGTCAAAGCAAAACGTCACGGCCCTTTACCTAGGACTTAAAAGAGCTTTTTGGAGGAAAAAGTGCAGTTCCTCCTCTTTGTCATCTTCCTCCTTGCCAGTGACCATGAGCAAGCCTCCCAGCTGCTGTTTGCAGGGGCAGCAGTGAACACCGCTGACTTGATTATTGCACGTGGAGGGGCCGTCACTGCTGTGAGATGACAAAGCGATCCTCGGCTGAGACATTTACATATGAGCAGACTGAACACTATCCTTTCTCCTAGATGTCATAAACTCAAATCTAAGTCCTCAAAGGGTTTCAGCAGCTTCCGTGAACAATCCAGGATGCCCAAGACCTGCGCTGCCTTCTCAAGGTCAAACACCGGGGGCTCTGCAAAGCTAAAGGGCATTCCTGCATCAGCTCTCTGGGCCCCCTACTCCCGCAGGAGAGGCTGCTTTCCCTGTGTGCCTCACTGAGTAACTGGGTCAAGCCAGCAGAAGGCACAGGGAGAGAGAGGGGCAGGAAGGAAACCCCAAAGACAGTGAACTCGCTTCTGCAGCTCTGCAGTGTCCAGATCAGGTCCAGGGCTTGGCTGTGGCTCGAGCGAAAGTGGAACAGGAGAAGCCTCGTGGGAGGGCAGGGACACCTAGCAGCCGAGGGACAGGCACGGGGAGGGTGGCTCACAGAGCAGAGGCAGGAACCCGAAAGTCTCAGTCTGACCATCAGGGACGTGGAATGTGCTGAAGGGCTCTGGAACCCCCGCGCTGACACTTAATGAGCGGGTAGCCTTGCAAGTCCCCTATCTTCTTGTGCCTCAGTTTCCTCTTCTGTAAAGTGAGAACCCACTGACAGTGCTAAAACTGGGGGGCTACGACCCACCTACAGAGCTTCTCACATAAAGATCCTGGGGCATCTGAAGCAGACAATGGGAGGGAATTTACCAGACTGAAAATGCAGGAGCAGAAAGGGGCAGGTGCTCTGGGTACCTGTCTTGCTCCCTGGGGAGCGGGGATGAAGCCATTTAAGGCAGCTGATGCTCTGCACACATTGTGAAGGAAAATTTTACATACATCAAATGCTCTGAGGCATTTCCATGTGAAACCAGGGGTGTCCAGCCTCAGCACAGGGACAACAGTGAACATGTCCACTCTTGTGCACAGAGGATGCGTAACATCCACTCCGTGGTGCCCAGCTGGGAGCCTCTCTGGACCAGCTTTTCTACGTTGGGCACTTTGGTCAGTGAAGGCTAAACCTTCCCTGCAGGATTCCACTTGGCTTCCAGAGGGCCAACCCCACTTTCCAAAGTCTCCCCAGGATAGCTGCCAACCTCCAAAGCTGCCCACCTGGGAAAATACCACCATGTGTTCCAGCAGGTATAAACAGCACTGGGCATAATCCACAGGGAAGAGAGCCCGGATTTGCTCTGTCTTGCCACCCAACCGAGGACTGCATCAGAGACTTGTGCCTCCAGCATCGCTGGAGACTGCACCTCAGTGCCTCCCTCTCCGGCAACCCCCAGCAGGAAGGAGCACAGAGGCAGCCTCTTCTGTAGAGCACCCAGAGGATGGCGTCTGTGCACCCCAAATGAGGTCAGCGTCTCCACAGGCACCACAAAACAGTCAACAAACATAGGGCAACCAAAACTCTGTGGGCACACTCAGGCCACGAGGACACCGGCACACAGATGCTCCACACCCCAGGATTGCAGAAGCCAGACAGGGCGTGGGCATTTCTCAGAATCACATCAGAGATAAATTGTGTGCATTTCAGTGCTGCAATGTGCTGAGATCATTTAGAATATGGATCAGCAAGCTTTTCTGCAAAAGGCCAGCCAGTAAACATTTTCAGCTTAGCAGACCACGGAGTCTCTATCCCAACTACTCAACTCTGTCACAGACAATGTGGAAAGGGATGGGCATGGCTGTGTGCCAGTAAAAATTTATTTACAATTATCTACAAACGGCAACCCGCAGACTGGGAGAAATTATTTCCAAATCACATATCTCATGAGGGATTCGTATCCAGAATATATAAAGAATTCCTACAACTCAACAATAAAAAAAACCCAAACAACCCCATTCAAAAATGGACAAAGGACTTGAACAGACATCATTTCTCAGGAGACATACAAATGGCCAATAAGCACATGAAAAGATGTTCCACGTCAAATATTAGGGAAATGCAAACCCAAACCACAATGAGACACTAATTCATACCCACCGGGATGGCTATTACGAAAAAAACAGAAAACAAGTGTGGGCGAGGACGTGGAGAGACAGGAACCCCGTGCCCTGCTGGAGGGAATGTGGGCAGAACAGCCACTGTGGGAACAGCCGGAGGTTCCTCACAAAATTAAACGTGGAATTACCACATGATCCAGCAATTCCACTTCAAGGTTTACACCCAAAAGAACAGAAAGCAGGGGATCGAGGACATATGTGGAGAGACCCAGGTGCCACCACCAGATGAATGCAGTAGCACAAGGTGGCCCATCCACACACTGGGACATTCCTCGGCCGTCACAAGGAGTGAAGTTCTGACACACTCTACGACAGAGATGCACCTTGAAGACGTCACGCTAAGTGGAATAAACCAGACACAAGAGGACAAATTGCGCGTGATTCCTCTTGTGTGAGGTCCCTACAGTGGCCAGATCCACACACAGAGAGTAGGATGGTGGGCGCCAGGGGCTGGGGGAGAGGAAATGGGGTGCTGGTGTTTAATACATTTGGGGTTTCCTTTTGGGAAGATGGAAAAACTTGAGACAGATGGTGGTGGCGGCTGCACAACAATGTGACTGTACTTAATGCCACTGAACTGTGCACCTAAAAATGGTTAAACAGGTAAGTTTTATGTTATGTGTATTTTGCCACAATAAGAAAACCCAGAATTTTATTTATAGAAACAGACAGTGGGCAGGATTTGGCTGTGGGGCTATGGTTTGCCAACCCTGACTGGGAACACGACACTGAGGGTGGAGAGAATTACTTGCATCGTCGCCCGATCCCCACCCTGGCAAAGTCTACCTGGTGTCTCCCTTCACCACCCAGGAAGACCACCTGGGACAACGGGAGCCCTCTGTGACCTGTGACTAGTCACTAGGGGTGCCTGGTTCCACCCACACTGGAAAACTGATCTGAGACAAGGACGAAGAACACTTCGGGAAAACCACATCCTCCAATCCACCTGATCCTCAATGAGAATTTGCAACTCTAAATTAATTCCGCCCCTCCTAAGTGGAACCCTTCCGCCACTAATTATGTGACATCCCAGCTACCAACTGAATTACCCTGCAAGGGTAATTTTCCATTTTTTTCTGAGTGGCAGCAGGAGGTGTTAGTACAAAAGGTCTGAAACCCAGAATCCATGCAGGTTTATGATGGATAAATGTTTCCACTGTAAAATGACGCTGCGGTCATGGTACAGGGATCTATGTGGCAGATGGAGGCCTTAGAACAGCAGGCATGTGACCCTTTCTCATGAAGATACCCAGAAAGAAGAGGAAAGAAGGGGCTTGGTGCAAACCAGGCTCAGGGAGGCTCCAGTCAATGTGACCCAGCGAGGTCACAGCAGGTTTCCAGATGCAGAAGCAGGTGCCGCACGTGGGCTTTGAGCTCTGCCTCCAGCTGTGTCGCTGAGCAAGGGTAAGTCCCCAGTGCAAGCCTCAGGGAGTCCCAGGCCACCTGGTGTTGGACAGACACACGGTCCTTCCCGGGTGAACAGCAGCACATCTCCCTCCCCCTCTGAGCCTTCTCCTGCCTCCAGAATAAAGGAGTGGGCCACCTTCTACACCAGAGTCACACGCCCTTGGGCACATCCAGGTGACACTTTTCCATAATGCCACAGTACGCAGGTACTGTGTGCCTTGCCTGGCGATTCCCAACAAGGCACAGCATCTAGCACAGTCCAGAGACAAGTGAAAGCGGGTGGAATGCGAAGGCCGGGACAGCAGAGCCCTGTCACCATCTGTACCCCCCAGGAGAATGACTGTCCACGCCCGAGGGAGGAGGGGTCACAGCAGAGGCTAGAGAGAGAGTTCAGAGATGTGGAGGGACACGGGAGAGGCAGAGATGGGCTTGAATGAGGGGAATGGGAGGATCGGAACTGGATTTCCGATAGACCTGGTGAGCTGCGGAGCTGGAGGTGGGAAAACCATAGAGGGCACCCCCAAAGCCGATGGTGGTCCTGGGGCAGCGGCCCCAACATTCTGCTCCAGCCTGCTGTGTTTATAACCCCAGGGCACACATCCTCACAGGGTCGTGGAGGGTGAGCACAGATACACAGTCATTACATAAACACGTAGACGGCATACCACAGTATTAAGATTTCACAGCAGGGGACAATTAGGAAAAAATGTCTGAAACAGCTTCTTAGACAAGCAATAATGAAAAAAGGGTTGAGAACCTGCCCAAGGGGGTCTGGACCATGCACACCTGCCTTTGTGGTCCTTGGGATGCGAGGCCGTGCCGGGAGGCAGGTCCTGCACCAAAAAGAGCTCAGGCTGCAGCCACCGTCTAACTGCTGAGAGCTGCTTCCTCACCTGAGTAGGTGGTCATTTCACTTTCTTCATGGAGTCGGTCGTGGTAAGGCTCAAGGTTCAGGTGACATTTGGCAAATGCCGATTTTAAGCACTGGAGTGACACCAGTGAAGTGCAGAGAGGTGCTCAACAAAAGGGGCACCGGGCACCAGACAGGACACACACAGGTGGCAGGCTTCCCTGCACCCTTCCGGCACCTGGGCATCGGCAGGTGCACCCTTGGTCCATGCACAAACAGCAGAGGGGTGTGTGAAGCAGCCGCACTGACCAAGTCTGGCGTGACATGGCAGCTGGGACAAGTCAGAGCACAGACGAGATGCCAGAGCTGGGCCTCAAGCCACAGTCCCTTTAAGTCCCTTCAAGGTCACATTAGCTGGGCACCAAAGAGCAGATTTGTTTCCCTGGCACCAAGGACAACGCCATCCACACTCTTCCCACCCAAACACAGCACAGAGGGCCGGACCACAGGGAAGACAGTCCTCTGGCCATAGTGTAAAGGCAGTGAGGTAGACCAAGCCCGGACAACGGCCACTGGCTTGTGGGGAACGAGGACAAAGAGCAAACGCTCTCACTCACCAGAGGTGCTGCAGACCAAGCCCCACAGAAAGGGTTCCGAGAATAGACACTGTCAGTGCTCTGGCCGGCCAAGGCAGGGAGCTGGGAGAGACTTGCAGACCTGTGAAGAGACAGTGAGACCAGGGCAGGGTCAGACAGAGGCTGTCGAGAGGCTCCTGTTAAACTTCATGTAGATCCTGTTTTTCCCGAGCTAAAAATCAGGCAGAACAGGGAACACTGCTCTGCACATCGGCAGAGGCGGCACATGTACTTTTCCCCATTCCTCACACAAATACGGCAGGACACCCAGGAAGTTGTATAGAAAACAACGTAAGATTCAGAGGTGGAGAGAAGGACGCAGACCAGCCAGGGACGCGCTGTGAGTTCTGCAGGGTTTCTCCCTGCCTCACACCTCCCAGACGTGGAAGCTGTCAACCCAGAAACAGCAGCAGGAGCAGGAAAAAACCACAACCAAAGTTCACCGTCTTTAGTCAAAGGTCCAGGAGAGTGGCAGGTTAACAGGACAATACAGTGAGACAAGAACTGCTCTACTCCAGCCAGACACCACAAAAAGAAACACACAAAAAACTGGTCCCACCCCACCCACAGCAGCAAAGGCTGAGTGGGAAGCCGAGATGTCCACCTTGTGTGGCTGTAACCAGGCACCCCAATCCCCCACCAGGGCAGTGTCAAATTAGCCAAAGTAGACAGCTGGGACATTCTCCCCACCAGGCAGTAACAAATCCTCCCTCTGCCCCACGGCGTTAGCCACAGCAGCAAAGGCTGAGTGGGAAGCCGAGATGTCCACCTTGTGTGGCTGTAACCAGGCACTCCAATCCCCCACCAGGGCAGTGTCAAATTAGCCAAAGTAGACAGCTGGGACATTCTCCCCAGCAGGCAGTAACAAATCCTCCCTCTGCCCCACGGCGTTAGTGCAAGCTACATGGGGAGCTCGGCTTTCCACAGCACCTGCTAGTGACAGGTACCCTTTCCTCACTCCACTGGACTGGTGTCACAAGAGGGCTAGTGGAGAGTTGGGACTTCACCACTGCCCGGTGATAATGAGGCCACCCCCATGCCCACCTGCAGTAGCAAGGGGCCTCCCCACGAGGTGTCAATGGAGGCCAGCTGGGGACCTGGACTTCTGCTTTCACCTGGCAGTAACAAGGTGGCACCTTGTCCCACCTCCCTTGTTGGAGCAGTACCAGAAAAAGCCAGCTAAAACAGAGGCTTAAATAAGACTCAGAGTCTCAGAACATAACGCAGAAATGTCAATGTTTCAATGGAAAATGGCTCATCATGCCAAGAATCAGGAAGATCTCAAGCTGAAAAAAAAAAACAATCAATGACCAGCATGGAGGTGACAGAGATGTGAGAGTGACCTGACAAGGAGTGTAAAGCACCCATGATAAAAATGCTTCCATGAGCAATTACGCACAGGCTGGAAACAGAAGAAAACGCGGAAAGCCTCACCAAAGAGACAGAAAATCTCAGCAAAGAAATCAAAGATAGAAGAACCAAATGGAAATATTAGAACTGAAAAATACAACAACCAAAATAAAAAGCTCAGGGGTTGGACTCAACAGCAGAATGGAGGAGGCAGATAAAACAATCAGTGAACTGGAAAACTGAAGGATACACTGAAATTCCCCAAACTGAACAAAAGAGAGAAACAGAACAAAAATAAATCAATAAACAGAGCCTCAGGGAGCTGTGAGTGAGACTGTGACAAAATACCTAAATTTTGACTGACTGGAATTCCCAAGAGAGATGGGTGGGGAGGTCTGAAAAAGCACTTAAAACTTCCTAGATTTGGTAAGAGACATGAACCTACAGATTAAAGAAGCGGAATGAACCCCAATCAGGATAAACCCAAGAAAACTCACAAGATGCATCATGATTAAACTTTTAAATACTAATAACAAAAAAAAAAAAAATTCACATGATCATATCAATTGATGCAGGAAAAGCATTTAACGAATTTCGATTTTGAAATTTATGACATATGAAATAGAATTTTGAATATATGACAAAAACTCTTTCAAAAACAAAATGGTAATTTCCTTAACTTGATAAAGAGCATCTACAAAAAAACCATCAGCTAACATTATACTCAATAGTGAAAGACTAAATGCTTTCCCCCTACAATCAGGAACAAGGTAAAGATGTCACTAGCACTACTCTGATTCAACCCAGTGCTAGATGTTCCAGCAAGGGCGGTGAGGCAAAAAAAAAAAAAAAAAAAAAAAAAAAAAGAAAGAAAGAAAGAAAAGAAAAAAGGAAATTAAAAGCATACAAACTGGAAAAGAATAAATAAAACTGTCTCTATTTGCACATGGCATGATTACAGAAAATCACAAGGAATCTACAAAAAAAAAACCCTAGAAATAATAAATGAGTTTAGAAAGGTCATAAGATACAAGACCAACATATAAAAATCAATTGTATTCCAATATAGTAGCAATGAACAAGTGGACACAAAAATTAAAAATAGAATACCATAATTGCTCGAAAGAATGAAATACTTAGGTGTCAATCTAACTAACAGATCTGCAATGTAACCAGCGCCACTTTAGACAAGCCCAAGTACAAAGTGGCACCGCCCACCTCCTTCCCTCCCCCTTCCCTTTAGGAGAAACCTCCTGACTTAAACAGAAACCCCTTTGCTTCTGCAAGGACACAGTTCTCCTCCCTGATCCACATTAGCATAATGACCCTCCTTGATGGTATCAGCCAGCCCTTGGCACCCTATATAAGCTCTTCCACCCCCATGCCTGGTGCTGTCCACCATTTTCAGGGCAGCCCTGAGCTGCCTGCCACTCTGAGCACAGCCCGGCAGATTTCTTTCTTTAATAAAGCTTGAATGGTAACCAGCATCTCAGCTCACTCTCTTTCACTAAATAAATGGAGAGACATGCCCCTGTTCATGATTGGAAGACCCAACATAAACAGGATGTTGAGTCTTCCCAAATTGATATACAGGATGAATGCAATGCCAGCCAAAATCCCAACAGAATTTTTTTGTAGATAGAGACAAGATTAATCTAATATTTATGTGAAAAAGCAAAGAAAAAAAAGAGAAAGAGAGAGAGAGAGAAAGAAACCAAGAATAACTAAAATAGTTTGCAAAAGGAAAATAAAGTGTAAGGATTCGGTCTACCTGATTTCAGGATCTACTGTACCTCTACAGTAATCACGGTTGTGTGCGTCTGGTGGAGGGACGGGCACATAGCAATAGAACTTAACAGAAACACACACACACACACACACACAAATATGCCCAGTTGATTTTGGACAGAGTTGCAAAATAATGAACACTCACTAAGTCTCAAGCCTTATACAAAAATTAATTCAAGATGAATCACGAACTTAAATGTAAAACACAAAACTGTAAAATTTTTAGGAAAAAAATAGGAGTAAATCTCCAGGATCTAGGGAGAGGCTACAAGTTCTTAGACTTGATGGCAAAAGCATAACACAGAAACAGAATGAGTGATAAACAGGACCTCATCAGAATTAAAAACTTTTAGTCTGTGAAAGAACCTGTTAAGAGGATAAAAACACAAACCAGAGGATGGGAGAAGTGTTTGCAAACCACATATTTAACAAAGTACGAGTGTCTGAAATATATAAAGAGCTCTCAATACTCAACAATTAAAAAACAAAAACAAAAAAATCCAAATAAAACACAGGCAAAAGACATAGAAACATTTTACAAAAGAAGATATATAGATGGCAGATAAACACACTAAAAAATGTTTAATGTCATTAGCCATTAAGGAAATGCAAATTAAAATGAGATACGACTACACACCTATCAAAACAGCAAAATTAAAGAAGAGTAACATTTTACATGGTAACAATAGTAACAATTGCTGGTGAGAAAAAGGTAAAACTGGATATTCATACATTGCTGATGGGAATGTAAAGGTTTAGCCATTCTGGAAAACAGTGTAGCAGTTTCTTAAAAATTTGAATACGCAACTACCATGTGACTCAGAAACTGTGCTCCTGGGCATTTATCCCGGAAAAATGAAGACTTATGTTCACTCAAAAACCTGTACACTATGTTTATGGCAGCTTTATTTGTAACAGCCAAAAATTGCAAACAACCCAGATGGACCTCAAAAGGTGAATGTGTGTTTAACACACATTGGTACATACGGACCAAGGAATACTACTCAGCAGTGAAAAGGAAGAACTGTCGATACACAGAAAACAACCTGGATGAATCTCTAGAGTTATGCTGAGAGTGAGAGACAAAACCAATCCTAAAAGGTGACTTACTGTATGATTCCATTTCTGCAGAATAATTAAAATGAGAAAATTACAGAAATGGAAAAGAGATTAGTGATTGCCAGGGGCTGAGGAGCCAGCGGGGGTGGGAAGAAGCGTGTATGGCTATAAAAGGGTAGCACCAGGGATCCTTATGTTGATGCCAATGTTGCATTTTGATTGTGTCAATGTCAATTTCCTGGTTGTTATTCTGCAGGACAGTTTCCAAAGACACTACCCCATTGGAGAAAATGGATAAAGGGCAGAGGGGATATCTCTACAGTATTTGTTTCAAGTGCAACTATCTTAAAAATAAAAATGTTAATTACATTTTTTTTTTTTTGTCTTTTTCGTGACCGGTAAGGGGATCGCAACCCTTGGTGTGGTGCCGCCTGCACCACGCTCAGCCAGTGAGCGCACCGGCCATTCCTATATAGGATCCGAACCTGCAGTGCGCCACGGGGCCAGCCCAAAAATGTTAATTACATTCTTTTTTTTTTGTCTTTTTCGTGCCCGGTAAGGGGATCGCAACCCTTGGTGTGGTGCCGCCTGCACCACGCTCAGCCAGTGAGCGCACCGGCCATTCCTATATAGGATCCGAACCTGCAGTGCGCCACGGGGCCAGCCCAAAAATGTTAATTACTTTTAAAAGTACATTGTCGAAGACGAAACAGAACAAAGAGAAATTCCACACAGAAGTACCATATGACCCAGCAATTCCACTCCTAGACATAGGCCTAAAAATAATAAAACACACATCCACACAAAAATGTGCACAGAGTATTCATTGCAGCACTATTCATAATGGCCAAAAAGTGGAGGTGACCACATGTCCATCAGCTGACGGATGCACAAACACACGGGGGTCTGCTCGGACAGTGGCATATGATTCATTCATAAAACAGAATGAAGCACTGTCAGATACTACAACATGGATGAACCTTGAAAACGTTACGCTAAGTGAAAGACTCCAGCCACAAGTGACCTCATATCACGTGACTCCTTTCACATGAAGTGCTCAGAATAGGCAAATCCATAGGGACAGAAGCGTGGGAGCAACAGCTAATGGTTATGGGGTTTGTTTTAGGTGGGACAAAGATGTTCCGAAATCAACTGGGGCAATGGTTGCACAATCCCACGAACACACTACAAAACCCAGCGTTGCGTACATTAAAAGAGTGAATCACATGATACATGAATTATACCTCAATAAACTGTTTAAGGAAAGAAGACTGACTGGGTTCTAGGAAGTTTTAACAGCATCTTGTGAAGAGCGATCACCCCAACAGAGAGTAACTAAATTATTGAACTACTTTAAAATGTTAGCCTTCAGATGTCTGTCTCCATTTTCAGAGGTGCGCATCATTGCTACAGAGATTGAAATCATAATTGCAAAGTGTTCTGAAACAGTTCTGTAACCCGAAGGACACGCTCTAGGCTCAGAGTGATCCCGGCGTCCTGGACTTCGAATCAGGTCTGTCCCTATGCTCTGGATGGGCCCGGCCAGACCCAGCCTGCCGTTTCCTGGAATTCGAGATAGGGTAAGAGCATGGTTTCGGGAGTCAGCCTGCCTGATTCCAGCACTACTGTGCAGTTCCCCCGCCATCTATGTTCTGGTTAATCCCGTGTCCTCTTCTGTCAAAGGGAATGATTGACCGTGCCCACCCCAGAGTCCTGGGATTAAATGAGTGTGCACGGGTGGGCTCCACACACCCCCAGGCACCCCACAAACAGAGGAAATGTCACCACCCTCCCTCGTCCAGGAAAGCAGCTGCGGTGGTCCCTTCCCAGTGCCGAGAACTCACTTCTCTCAAAAGAAAACAGGCACTGGAACAAGAGGTTGTGCACGCACGTTCACAGAGTGGAAAAGCCAAAGGTCCATCGACGGACAATGATAACAAACCGTGGTCTCTACCTATAATGGAACATCACACGGCCATAGAAAGAAAAGAAGCACTGATATGCACTACAACACGGATAGTCTTTTGTGACATAAGAAGAAATCTATTGGACTTTGTTCCTGGTTCCTGGCACAGAGATCCTAAAACCCTTGGAATTTCCTTGGAAAACCCTTGGATGAGCCCCTTTTGATTCCACCTGATCTTATGCTGATGAGGTGACTCAGGGTGGGGCCCTTAGACAGCCTCAGGAGGGGGGCTGGTCACCAGAAAGACCAGGGATTAGAGGGTGGGAGCCTTCAGCCCACCCATTGCCCTCCAGGAAAGGGTGGGCAGGGGAGCTAGAGAGTGAGCTCTATAAAAGCTCTTCAACAGGGAGATTTGTGGAGCTTCCCAGTTGGTGAACGCATCCACATGCCAGGAGGACGGTGCACCCCAGCTCCACAAGGACGGAAAACTCCTGCAGAAGCTCAGGATCCTTCTGGACCCCACCCTGTGTACCTCTCCATCTGACTGTTCATCCTTTGTAATGTCCTTTATAATAAACCAGTAAATGTAAGTAAAGTGTTTCCCTGAGTTCTGTGAGCCGCTTTAGCAAATCACTGACCCTGAGCAGGGGATCATGGGAACCCCAGATTTATAGCCGATCACTCATAAGTAAAAACGACGCAGGTTTGTGATGAGCACGTGAAGTGGGGCCATCTTGTGGGACCGAGAACTCCCCTGTGGGATCTGACGCTATCTCCAGGGAGACAGTGTCAGAACTGAACTGGTGTCTCCAGTGGAGAACCAGGGGGCATTTGGTGGCAGAAGTGTTCTGTGCAGGAGTGTGCAGAAACATTCATCCTCGAACATGTGTGCTGCTTGAGAGGAGCCAGACACAAGGCCACCTATATACACCACATATACATACTTACTGCCACTTACATGAAATGCACAAGGCAGAGAGAGGGGCTAAGGGGGGCTGGGGGAGGGGCTGACGGGGACTAGAACTTCTGCAACTAGCCTGAGCTGCTGGTTGCACTGCAGTGTGAATGTGCTAAATGCCACTGAATTGTATGCTTTAAAATAGGTAATTTCACGTTATATGAATTTTACCTTCATTTAAAAAAAAAAGAACCTAAAGAACCTGTCATTCTGAGCAGCTCACAAACGTTCACAATCCGCTTTACGGAGCGAGGGGAGAAAAAGCTGAAAACAGGGCAAAAAGCCAACCTTTGCAGGCATGAGGACAGGAGCAAAAAGCCTCTCCAGCTTTTGTCAGAAGCCCCCTCCTGAAGCCACAGGATGGTGCACCAGGAGGCTGCAGTGGGGACCACAGGCGAAAGTCTTCCTGCATGCATGTCTCCCGGTCACACCGTCTATACCAGCTGAGGTCTGTGCTGGAAGAAACCTGCCTCTATCAGATCTGCCCACTCTCCCAGCGAGGAAGCTGAGGCCCGAGGTTGGGCAGGTACCGGTGGCACAGTCAGGATGGGGAGGGACCCGACTCCCACCTCGTCTCCTCCTGCTCAGCCTTCACAGCATGCAGGGCAAGAGGGAAGGCGGCTGGGGGCGGGTGTCACTCTCAGCTGGACTCCTTGGCGACCACAGAATGCTCTTAATCGTCCTCACCCCCAGCTCAGTTACCAGAGAGGGCAAAGGTGCAGCTCAGTCACAGTCTACTCAGAGGCAAAATTAAAATGTGCATCGTGCCTGCCGGCCAAAGCACAAAACACTGTGGCCAGTGAACGCATCGAAAGCCAATGCTGGAAACCCCGCCATGTGCGTGTGACCCACACTGTGATCAGAGGGCAGCAGGGACGGCAGCCGCGGGGAGGGGCGTGGCACAGGTGGGCTGCCCCATCTCTGCAGGGTGGTCTCACTTCCGCTTCTGTAAGGCTGTCACCGTAACAGTTCCAATCAGCTTCTGCCTTGCTGGATCTACCATTGTGAGAAGGCTTCTGCCACAATGAACCTAGACTCAGACATCCTGGTTGCTTCAGCCACATAGACAGGAGCAAAGAAACACCCATAGGGTGCAGCTTGCCCTCCTGCTGTTCCCGGGAGCCCCATGACCACCGAGTGACCGCGCCAGGCTAGCCAGCCGAGCCCAGTTCACACGGCCAACATGCAGAATTGTGAGCTCGATCAATCAGGGCAGGCAAACGACGGCCTGCGGGCTAAATGTGGCCCACACCTGTTTTTGTAAATAAAGTTTTATTGGAACACAGCCATGCCCATTCGTTTACATGCTGCCTTTCTGCGCTTTTGTGCTGCGATGGCAGAGGTGGAGAGAGACCGTACCGCACACAAGCACAAGCACAAAATCTACTCTCTGCCCTGAAATAAATAGCTGTTGTTTTACGCATTGTTTTTCAATCTTACTCTGAGTTTTGGGGTGGTTTGTCATGCAGTAAAAGTTAACTAAAACAGGCCTCAATTTAACAGCTACTTACTGAGTGGGTGTCATTATCTCTACTCTAAAGATGAGGAAGCTCAGGGTCACAGCAGTGAAGGGTCAAGTAACTTGCCCAAGGTCACAGGGTGGCACACACAGGTAGAATCCGGCAAAGCAGCAGTTAACCCTGGTTTGCCTAATGCCCACCTCACCATAATGCAGGCTTTACAGAGGGCCCCGAAACTGAATAACTCACTTCAGTGAATACTCCGTCTCCACTTTCCAGGCCCTGCCGCTTTCCTCTCTTCAATAAAAGATGACAGGATAAAATTTCAAATGAACAAAAGCACATCCATGTCAGGAAAATCCATGAGGGCCAAGAAAGCCAACGCAGAACAACACACCCCACTCCTCCCCGAGCCACGTGGTACAAGGAGCAGCCCAGCCACCTGGGGTCCCCAGGGGATGGCGGCAGGGTGTGCTTCCCACAGGACTCTCCCTGTGATGGGCGGACTGCCACCTCCGTCCCCAGCTCCCTGCACACATGGCATGAGGAAGGAGCTCTAGTCGGTCCCCAGCATCCCTGCTCTGCCTGTAACAGGGCCTGTGTGCAAACCCGAGTCCCTACAGGACCTGACAAGACAGGGAGTTCACCCACACGTGGCATGGGTCATATCTAAACAGAAAATGTTTATATTACCCGTAACGACAATTAGAGCAGTCAACAGTAGTACACGCATGCTTATTCTAGTCTCTACTTTACATAAATTATCTTACTTAACACTCACAGCCACCGGAGATATGTTATTACCCCCTTTCTAAGGATGAATAAACTGAGGCCCAGAGAGGTCAATGGCTTGCCTAATGTCACACAGCAGTTACTCGGCGGAGCTGCTGACTGCTGCAGTGCGCCACCTACTTACAGGAAACGCGTGCATGCAGCTAGCAGGGGTCAAAATACTCCCCAAAGTCCAGAGTCTGGGCCAAGAGCGGAGAGGTAAGAGGCCTGCCCCTGCCAGTACTGTGCTCTTCACGGTGCCAAAATTCTCTAGGCAGAACACCTGTCACGAGGGCCCAGAGAGCAGTGTGCTGAAACATGGCGACACTCGGCTTTGCCAGACAACCGTACCATGCAGGGTCTAGGCTGGCCCAAGTCTATCAGAACAAGCATTTGGAAAGCTGGAGCCATCTGTGTTCCCCCCGCCTCCTCCCATGCTGCCTCGACCTACCCCAGAAGACTCAGCGAGCGTGGCTATCCAAACACAGGGTTACAGAGGCCAGAGTTCACAAGCAGGGAAATATCAGACTAAAGGTCACCAGCCTTTGTGTTTGCAAAGGCCCAAGGCTTCAGGAAGGACTGACTGTAAACAGGTGGTCAGCAGAGGCCCGGGCACGCCAAGAGGGAGGGACACCCAGGGAGGGAGGCAGGACATGGTGCTCACGTCCCTCTTGCCCTGCTGGTTAAGACACACAGTGCCCCGGATGGGCCCAAAATCCCTGTCAATGCCCGACTCCAGACCTCAGTTTCCCATTCTGTAAAATGGACGTAAAAATACTTCCTCCCAGAGAGTAACTGTGAAGATTCCGGGAGATCATATGCATGGATGTGCCCGGCACACAGCAAGAACCGAGATGTCTTCTGACAAGGTCTGCAGACAATGTCAATACCAGTAACAACAGTGACAATTAATTGAGCGATTTACAAAGACACGGGTAACTTTATTTTATTTTACGTGTCTGCATTACTAATAGGAAGTACTTGTTAACAATAGTTTATTTATTCTGATGTAATTAAATGAGTAAGCCTGGTAAAGAAATCATCTTGGCCTCTTGTGGCACATCCTGTATCTGGCCAGACGGTCGGGTGCCTCGAAGGTATTTCTATTCTTCCAGGAAAGCACTAGCCCCACCCCAGGCCACTGACCCCACAGTAAGCACAGGTCACATTCTGCAGGGGCATCCACCATGTGTCTCAGGTGATTGCACGTCCCGGGGGCTGGGAAAACACCCCAGCAGTGGCCAGAAAAGTGTATGTCCAGGGGCAGCAGTGACTGTCGTATAATAATATGATACTAAGATACTTCGGGTAAGAACCTAATTCGTCAGCAGTAAGCCCCGGAAGCTACTGAACCTGGCTTGGTCTAAGTCAAGTGTCTAAGTTAAGCATCTATACTAAACCCAAGTTGGCCACGAGTTGGGGAGGCCTGCCAGCACCGAGATTCTGGAATCCCACACAAAACCTGCCAAAAGCCTGCTGTGGGACCCTGGACAGGGTGCTTCCCCCTTTTGCTGAGGTCCAAGGTTTTCTGAGAGGCTGGATCTGGACCTTTCAGGGTCAACATTATAGAACTCTGATTCATTCTAAATTAGTTCCGGGGTCCTGTCCAATCTCAGGTCTCTCAGAGTGAGGGACTGAGCCCCACCTTGGGGTAGAAAGCTGTGATGAACTGCCTTCTCCCATCTTCTCTGCCTAACCCCACTCTCCTGCTCCTCCAGTGAAGTCTCTGCTCCTAAGTCATAGTGCAGGAAGGCGGGCTCCGTCAGAGGACAAGGTGGCATGGAGGGCATGACAAGATGGGAGCTGGGGGGACTGGGGGACAGAAGGCCAAGTAATAGGGGGCTGATACCAGGCACTGGGAAGGAATGTTACAAACCAACGCTGTCTCACAGCAATGTAATTCAAGTCACAAAGGTAATTTTAAATTTCCTAGTAGCCACATTTAAAAACGTAAAACACAATGATGGTTGAAATTAATTTTCATAATATATTTTATGTAGCCCAGAATGTACAAAGTATTACCATTTCAATGTGTGGCACCAGGCGAATTTCAAGTGCTCAACAGCCACGTGTGCCTAGTGGCCACCACACTGGACAGTGCAGGTGCACACAGAACCGCCTGGTGTTGTCCTGGGGTCCCTTGCTGGGGATCAGGCATGCCTGAGTCAGATGGTCTCTGCCACATGTTGGCTGGGAACCCTGTGCCAACCAGCCCTGAGCTGGTTCCTTTCTCAACCACTTTCTCAAAAGTGGAGTAAATTTGCAGCAGGGCTGTTTGTGCTTTAAAGGAGATAATACTGCCAGGTATCAACGTTTATTTTAAAGCCATTGTAAATAAATAGTGTGGACTTAGACCTGGGATCGGTAGAACAAAAGGTGAAAAGAGAGAGCCCCCAAACCAATCCCCCAACCGTCCTAGGAGCTGGATCCAGGATGCAACAGGCTGGCCGGCAGAGCAAGTCAGTCTGGGCGGAAAGAGGTAAATTAGATCCCTGCCTTAGGACACAAATACTAATTCCAGCTGGATCAAACAAACAAAGCAAACGAAAAGCGAAACATTTAAATCGTTAGAAGAGAATGTAAGAGAATATCCTGTGACAATAGGGGAGGAATCATTTGAAAAATCTAAATCATAAAAATGAAAAGCAATCTGACCACCTCCAAATGTAAAACTTCTGTGTGGCAGAAGTCTACTTACTCTAAGTGAAAAGATAAGCCAAACCAGGCTGAAGCTGTATCCAGAATATATGAAGAACATTTACAAATCAACAAGAAGTAGACAAATAACCCCCTGTAAAGACGGGCACATGCAGAAAACAGAAAGCTGAGTGAACCAGAGAACACGCCAGTCACGATGAGATGCCAGCCTGGCCGCTGTCACCTAACACCAAGCCCTGCTGAGGGTAAGAAGTGCTGGGAGCGCATACACCATGCAGATGGGATTATAACTTGATACAACCCTCTCAGAGAGCACTTGAGACTATCCAAGAAACGCAGACCTCGGCACCCCGAAGCCACAGCCCAGGCCACCTCTCTTCCAAGCACACGCCCAGGGAAGTGCTGGCCCTGGAGGAGCATGTTCCCTGGGGCATGGCCTGAAAAAGCAAGACACTGAAAACACCTGAACGTCAACAGGAGGGGAATGGATAGAATGGGGTTAACTGTCCAAGAAACACCACCCAGCGCTTAAAATGCATGAACTTGAGCTACACAATCAATTCAACGTGGACTTTTCAAAGTAGCTATGAATCAAAGGGCCATCGAGACAAAGCTTCCAGGCAGCAGTAAGTGTCCTGACGCCCCTTCCTCTGTCCCACACAGGCCACCCATTGGCCCACGGGAACAACGACCAGCAGACACGCACAGAAGATCGGTCAACACAGGCCGCCACACAACCAGCGCACGTTCAAGGCCATGGGCAGTCAGGGCACCTCACTAATTAATGAGTTACATTTGCAGGAGACATTCTCTCCCCCGCTTGTGTCTCCAGGCTCCACCTTCCCTTGTGCTGCCCTAGGCCTGGAGTGAACCCACAAAGCTGAGACACCCCAAGGTTCCCAGGAAGCAGGGCCTTGCCTGGTTGGATGTCACGGGATGTGGGAAGGTGCGTGGCCCAAAATTTCTCCCACATGCAGAGTTGCCCTGCTTTGTCTTAAGACCCAAGAAGAAAGGTGGGGCCTCCTTTCATGGGAAAGCAGCCCAGGGTGGGGTGAGAGGGTGGGAGAAGATATCAGCTCTGGAATCCCAAGACCAGACGGGCCCTGACCTGGGCACTGCTTGAGAAAGCGCTTTCAGAAAGCAGGGACCGGCGACACCCGCACGCCCCCATCACAGCAGCCGAGAGGTGGAAGTGCCCAGAGTCCATCAAGAGATGAAAGGACAGGGCTGACCCGGTGGCGCACTGGAAAGTGCGCCACTTGGGAGTGCAGCGGCGCTCCTGCCGAGGGTTTGGATCCCATGTGGTGACCGGTTCCCGCTCACTGGCTGAGCGTGGTGCAGGCGTGACACTGAGGGTTGCGATCCCGTTGCCGGTCCCCGGTACGGGCGCGACACCGAGGGTTGCAAAATCCCGTTACCAGCCAGTAAAAAAGACAAAAAGGAAAAAAAAAAAAAGAGATGAAAGGACAAACGCAATGTGGTCCATCCACACAGCGGAGTATCACTCAGCCTTGAAGAGGAGGGAGATTGTGACACAGGCTGAGGACTTCATGCTGAGTGAAATAAGCCAGTCACAAAAGGACAAATACTGTCAGGGTTCCAGTCAGGGGAGATCCTTAGAGTCGTTGAATCCATGGAGACAAAAAGTAGGATGGCGGCTGCCAGGGACTGCAGGACAGGGGGCTGGGGACTTGGTGTTTAATGGGGACAGAGTTTAACTTTCGCAAGATGAAAAGTTCTGGAAGCAGGTGGTGGTGACAGTTGCACAACAATACGGATGCATTTAATGCCACTGAGCTGTGCACCTAATGGGTTAAAAGGGTAACTTTTATGTGAGGGATATTTTACCACAATTTTTAAAATGTTCGGTGAAAAAAAAAAGTGCTTTTATATCAATTTCCCCTAAATTCTTATTATTTATTGCTTCCTTCACCCCCTTCCAACCTTTGTGCAAGTGCCACTGTCCCAACGAGGCCCCTGGCCCCGTATTTAAAACCGCACCTTCCCTTTACTGCCCATCCCCCACCACGCTCTCCTCTCCTGCGATGCTGCGATGCTAACTGCTGCTTTAGGGTCTGGTAATCACTGCTGTCTCCTCTGGCTAGGACGTCAGCCCGAAGGGAGCAGGGATTCTGTCTGTAGGGTTCACTGGCATACCCAAGAGTCCGGAGCTACCTAACAGACGTCTGCAGGTCCCTCCACCCAAAGGCTGCTGCAGAGCACATATTCCTCCCAAGTGCATGCGGGACGTTCCCCAGGAGAGAATATGCACCGGCCATACAGCAAGACTCGGTGCATGCAAAAGGGTTGGAATCAAGCAAAGAATGTTCTCCAGCCACACCGGAACAAAACTGGAAATTGATAATTGAAACAAATTTTAGGAATGCACAAATACATGGAGATTAAACAACACACATCCAGATAACAAACAGGTCAGAGGATAAATCACAGGGAAATTAGAAAACACTTTGAAATGAGTTTAAAAAAAAAAAAGACAAAACATATCAAAACTTATGGAATGTATTGAAAGCAGTACTTAGAAGGAAATTTGTATCTGTAAATGTCTAGATTAAAAAGAAAAATCTCAGGTCAGTTACCTAACCTTCTACCTTATGAAAGTAGAAAAAGATCAGCAAACTAAAACTAAGCAAGCAGAAGCAAGACAATAATAAAGATTAGATGGAAATTTAATGAAATGTGGATTAGAAAAACAACAGAAAAAGCCAGAGACCAAAAGTTGGTTATTTGAAAAGATCATTGGTGAATTATACTAAACGCTTTAAAAAGAATTAATGCCAATTCTACACAACCTTTTCAAAAAAATGGAAGAGAATACTTCCCAATTCATTTTAATAGAGCAGTATTATCCTGATGCCAAAACCAGACTTCATAAGCAAACTAAAGACTAACACCTCCTATAAATGTAGACACAAAAGAAAGACCTCAGCAAATACTAGCCAACTTTTAATCCAGCAATGTACGAAAGAGATTATAAATCATGACCAAGTGGAGTTCATCCCAAGAATAAAAGGTGATGTAACATTCAATAATTAATTAACGTGATATGCTGTATTAATAGAATAAAGGACAAGAAGACGCTGATCATGTCAGAAGCAGCATTTGACCAAATCCAGCATGATTTCATGATGGAAAGTGTTCAACAAAACAGGAATACAGTGAACATCCTCAATCTGATAAAAGGCATCTACATACAAAACTCACAGTTAACAACACACGTGATAGTGACAGGCTGAGTGATTTCCCCTGAGATCAGGAAAACGACAAGGATGTCCACCCTCTTCACTTGTACTGGACATTGTACAGCTCCAGCCAGGACCACTAGACAAGATGATGAAACACGAGGCATCTGGACAGGAAAGGAAGAAGTAAAATTATATAGACAGCAGACGACACACTCCTGTGTGTAGAAAATCCTGAAGAATACACTAAAAATTATTAGAACCAACACAAACAGGTCCAACAGGATTGAGGACAGAAGATCAGCACACAAAGACTAACTGTAATTCTATACATTAGCAATGAACAACTTAACAATGTCACTTACAGTAGCATTAGAAAATTAAACTCTTAGGAGTCAATTAAACAAAAGAAGCATGCAAGTTAAAATCTAAAAAGTAGAAAACATTGTTGAAAGAAATAAAAAGGCACAACTGAATGGAAGAACAGCTCATGTTCACAGATCAAGAGAGTCAATTCTGTTATGATGGCAAGACTCTCCAAAATAATCCACAGACTCAAAACAATCCCTATCAAAACCCCAGATGACTTCTTTGCAAAACTCAACAAGCTCATCCTAAAATTCTTATGGAAATTCAAGAGACCCACAGTAGCCAAACAACACTAAAAAAAAAAAAAAACAAACTTGGAGGACTCACCCTTCTGATTTCAAAGCAACAAGAGGAGACACAGTGAGGTACTGGCATAAGAAAGGACATGCAGAGCTGGCCCCATGGCTCACTTGGGAGAGTGCCACGCTGGCAGCGCCGAGGCTGTGGGTTTGGATCCAATATAGGGATGGCCAGTGCGCTCACTGGCTGAGCGGGGTACGGACGACACCAAGCCGAGGGTTGCGATCCCCTTACCAGTCAAAAAAAGAAAGGACATGCAGACCAAAAGAACGGAACTGAACACCTGGAAACAATCCCACATTTCTCAGCTCAACTGATTTCCAACAAGGGCACCAAGCCAATTCAATGGGGAAGTACAGGCCATTTCAACAAACGGTGCTCAGATAAGTGGAAATCCCCACGCAAAACAACAGCGCTGGACCCCTTCCTCAAACCACACACAGAAAGTAATTCGACACGGAGGGCAGACCTAAATGCATGATCTGATACTATAAAACGCTTACAAGATAACACAGGTGTAAATGACCTTGAGTTAGGCAAGGTCACTTTGACACCAAGAGCACAAGCAACAAAAGAAAATATAAATAAAGAGACTTCATCAAAATTTAAAACTTTCGGGCCGGCCCGGTGGTGCACTGGAGAGTGCGCTGCTTGGGAGCGTGGTGGCGCTCCCGCCGAGGGTTCAGATCCCATGTGGAGACCGGTTCCCGCTCACTGGCTGAGCGCGGTGCGGGCGCAACACCGAGGGTTGCGATCCCATTGCCGGTCAGTAAAAAAAGACAAAAAGGGAAAAAAAAAATTTAAAACTTTCACACTTCAAAGACCACCACCAACAAAGCGAACAGGACAGCCCACGGAATGGGAGAGAGTATTATCGAACTGAATATTTGATAAGGGGCTTCTATTTAGAATATATAAAGAACTCTTACATCTCAATAATAAAAAGACAAATAACCCAATTAAAAGTGAGTAAAGAACATTTCTCCAAGGAAGATAGACCCACAAGCACCTGAAAATATGCTTGACATCCTTAACCTTGCGAGAAATGCAAATCAAAACCACAACAGGACACCACTTCACACCCACCGGGATGGCTGTAATCAGAGGACAGATAATCACAAGCCTTGGTGAGGATGTGTAGACAATGGTATCCCTAAACACTGCTGGTGGAATTGACCAACTGTGCAGCCACTTTGAAGACAGTCTGGCAGTTCCTCAAAAGGTTAAACACAGTTACCACATGACCTCGCAATTCCACTCCTGGGTAAATACCCAAGAGAAATGAAAACGTATGTCCACACGAAAACTTGTACGCGAATGTTCATGGCAGCATCATTCATAAGAGTCAAATAGTGGAAAAAATCCATACGTTCACCAACTAACGCATGGATAAATAAAATGTGACACAGCCCCACCATGCAGTAAAAAGGAATGAAGTACTGATGCACGCTACGACATGGATGAACCTTGGAAACATTACTCTAAGCTAAAGACGCCAGTCACAAAGCCCACCTGGTGCACAACTCCATTTATATGAAATGTCCAGAACGGGAGAGACAGAGACAGAAAGCAGACGTGGCGGTCGCCATGGGCGGCGGGTAAGGGGAGTGACTGCTAACGGCTTGGGGCTGCTTTCTTGGCTGATGAAAATGTTCTAAAGGGTAAGTGCACCGAAGGCTGCACAGCTCTGAATATACTAAAGACCACCCAATTGCACACTTTAAATGGGTGATGTGTATGTATATGAATTATGTATCCATAAAACTGTTTTCTAGAGTCAAGGGCAGTGCCCGTCATTTTCACACTCACTTGTCAGTATCTGCTTGCTGTGTGCTGGGCACTGTTCCCGGCGCTGGGAACACCCTGATGAACAGGACAGACGAGGCCCCTGCCCGTCTGGACCTTCTTCAAGTGGAGGGTGGCGGGTTACCCTGCGTCAACCAACCAGGAACACACCCAGTGCACGAAGGCAGCCGAGCGGAGCGACAGGGGAGCGCGCTAAGGAAAGGACAGCTCTCTGAGGTCTCAGCCCCTCCACCGACTCCTACCAGCCCTGTGTCCTGTCCCCATCAGGTATCAGCCAAGAGGCCTGCTGTAGGGTGGGACTGGGATGTCAGCCCCTGGCCAGCAGCCTGGTTAGGGGACTAGACAGGGCAGATCCTTCCTCCCTGTTTAGGGGCTTGCACATGCAGTTACTGAAGCAGAATCAAGTGTAATGAGTGACAGCCTCGTCCCAGGGCACCCTCCCCGACCTCCACTTCAGGGAAAAGGGGCAGAGACCACCCCTGGGCCAGGCCTGAGTTTAGTTCCTCCTCGAATGTTCAAGCTACTCCTTTGAAGCCATGACAAACTCAGCTGAAACACCTATCCCCTTATTTACAGTCAAGATGAGTAGTTGCTGTCATGGCAGCCCCTGGAATGCTTGCTTGCTTGGCGAAGAATGGTTCAAAGCATCGTCGCGTCTCAACGGGAACAAAACCCGTCTGACGCCAAACGGAGCTTGAGCCACACTCACACCAACACTCAAATACCCACAAAGCCCATTCCCCCTTCTGCCTCCTCCACTGTCATAAACCAGGGCAGGTCACTTAAATTCGCAGAGCCCTAATTCCAACTGAGTGGCTGGTGGCAATTAAATGACAAAATATACACAAAGAGCCTGGCACACAGCAGGTGCTCAATTACACACTTTCTGGTGCCTCCAGTAAGAGGGACTTACTCATTCAACACCCAGGGAGGCCAGGCCTCCTTCACTCTGCAGCCTGGGAGGTGTCCCCAAGTGCCCCACCATCCTAGACTCTGCCCCATCCAGAGGGCCTGTCCCTGGGTGGAGACCTCCTGGTGGCCAGCTAGAGCCCCCAACTAAACCTCACAGGTACGTCCTAAAATGACAAGAAAAGGGACACGTGCTGTTCAAAATGTCCACCTGACTACAGTACAAAGCCAGACCCCATCCGCGTAGCTGGCCATGGTCCTTCCAGTCGTGCTCAGCGTATGGCCCGGGGAACCTTGATGGTTCCCCGAGGGCCTCTCAGGAGGGTTGTAAGGTTGAGCCATTTTCATAACAACACTGAGACGTTTGCTGCTTTCTCACCCTATGTTCTCCCATGTGTACAGCAGAATTTATAAGAAGCTACATAACGCGTGGTATTGCAGCACACCGGCTGCAGAAGCCGAGAGGAGAATCCAGCTGTCTTCTGTTAAACCACACGGTACAGAGATTTTGCAAAATGTGCAGCAAAGCCGCTCTTCTTGCTAAGTGTTTTCTTTGGTTTGGAAAATAGATGTTTTTTGTATAAATGTCATTTATATTAACCTGCAATGAGTTTATTACTGTTATATTTAAATGCATCAATAATTAGTGTTAAGTTCTCCCTTTTAATTGCTAATAAGATAAACAGCAATAGATTAACACATATAAACAAAAAGCTCTCCGGGTCCTTAAAAACTCTCCTAAGAGACTAATGGGGTCCTTAGGCCAAAAGATTGAGAACCATTGTGCTACCCCGTCTGCTAAGGAGCAGGGGCAGGGGTGAGCACTGCACCGTGACACCCTGGACCCAGCTAACCCCACCAGACGCCCACCTCAGGATGGGAAACTATGTCCGAGGGAAGGGGTCTCTGCCCACTGCTGCTCCAACCAGGAGCCTGCAAGCTGTGAAACCACTAAGCATGTAATTGGCCTTGGGGTCCAGGGCTGCCTCAGTGTCCCCAAAATACCCCTCTCCACTCCCTTCACCTGGTCTGGACTAGGTGTCCTTCCCCCAAGCCAAAGAACCTTGTCCCAAGGAGGAATCTTGCCCAGACGTAGCACAGAAATGCCCACTGGTCACCAAGCTTAAGTCACTTAGATCCGGCCCAGGACAGTCCCCACAGAGACCCCAAAGAACCAAAACAAACAGAAAACAGGTGGCCACAGGACAGACACACTATGACTGTCTTTCTATTCCTTTAGCAGCTGACAATGTTTCCTAACTCCAAGATTCTGTGAGTCCGCAGTGGCTGCAGGAAGCAGACGTGGCTTGGAGCTCTCAGGAACCAAGAACGCGGCTTTATTTGTCCTTGCGCTTGGTGAATTATTAACAGCACATACCAGCCTCACTGTGGCGGTCTTCAGGAATTCCACTCCCGGCTTTATTTGAACTCTGCATGCAATAACAAATCCAGTTTAACCACAGCCATCCACCCCACCCACTCCCCATGCACCCGGCTTCAGTAAACACCCGGGAGTGCAATCCTGCGGACACTGGTTATGTGTCACCTGCCCAGAAACCCGTCACCCCAAGGCCTGCGACGTCAAGCTGCCTGCCTAAATGCAGCCCTGGGGCTGGCCCAACATCTGAAAACCTCAGAGTGAAGCCCAGAAAGAACAGAGCTGAACAACTCTGAGGGAGGGAAGTCTAGAAGCAGGACCTGAGACAACCACAGCAGTGCTTTCCAGTTGACACGTCCATTCAGCAAACATCCCCTGCAGCCTGCTCCGTGCCAGGTGCCCCTTGGGACTCTGACATGCAGAGGGCACCAAGCCCCGGCCCTGGCCTGGGGACCTGCCCAGCTGTGAAGAGGCAGGCGACAGGAACCCAGAACAATTCATCATAGTCAAGGGAGGAGGAACATTTGGGGGTGGGGGTGGCAGGAAAAAACCCAGACAGAAGCAACTGCACCCTGCACTCTTGGGGTACAGTGAGGCAGTAGGAGATCCCCTTCTCCCCAAGGAGGGTATCCGGAGCTGAATTTTCAGGGAAGCCATGGCTCAAATGTTCCTTTCCACCTTTTCGGGTCGCCAGGACAATTCTGAACTCCAAGTGCACTGGGCTCTGCTAGGAGTGACATGCCCTACCCAGCGGGCCACAGTCCCCACTACTCCACCCTGCCCCTCCCTAGGGTCTAGCTGTACCGAGCGTCCATCAGAGCCCGGGCAAGGCTCAGGCCTCCAGCCGGCTAGGCTCTGGGCGACTCCTCACATCTGCCAGATTCCAGGTGCTGTCTCTGGATCCTCCTGAGGAAGAGGTGGGACTTACGAGCCAGAAACCCCACATGAGGAGAGTGTGGGGCTGGACACCCCCAAGTCTGCAGGGTGGAAATGAGGCTCCAGACACTCAGACACCCTTGCAGAACATGCAGGTGATATCACCTGTCTCTACCTTCACCTAGGTGTCACCACCATCCCCAGGTGGGAGTCACCTGCCAGGACTTTGAGTGTGGGTGAAATCTTGCAAACTTAGATCTTCTCCCCTGCAGGGGGCTTCAAACAGGGGTACAAGGACCCTTTCCAAGGAGACCACCAGGTGCAATGTAAGAAAGCAAACTGTTTCCTGAAATTGCTCAAGGGGGAGAAAGGCCTGGGGGGTCATCCTCTGTCCCCCTTCCCAGTAGCACCTGCCACTCTTCACATATAGAAGGCATTCCTGTCCCCTCAGAATCTCGGGGGGTGGATGCCTGTCCCAGGTGATGGGACCTCCTGGATGCCAAACAAGGGGGGTAATTCAACTATTGCTTTATTTAAAACACCAAGAATGCCCACAGCCTTCTCACTAAGACTGTATCTCCAAGAACATTTCCTTTTCCCATTTCTAAAAATCTATAATGTATTAATGTATTTAAAGCTTTTGAGCAACTGTGCCCCAACAATGACTGTACAGCCTTTTCAATCCAGAAGTGATTTTTTAAATACTTAGTGACTTGAGGTCACAGGAAATTTTGAAAAAGCCAATTGATTGTGTATTTTTCTTGCAGAGAAATATGCTAGATTGATTAATAAAAGACCCACAGACATAAAAGTCTATTACGTGGTGATAAAATTCTTTGAAAAAAGTGGCTGTACAAATTCAGGAAAAGAAAGGAACAATAAAAATTCTGTAACGTTCACATGTTTGCTGATGACAGGCGAGTATCAAGTTATGCTGGTTTATATTGCGGTGGGTACAGTTAGAGTCACCCAACAGTTACTTTCAAAATATCGATATCTACCTCACAGAGGAGGGACTATATCCTTTGCAAATATTTAAACCTGTGAAGAAAAAATTTAGACCTTGACCTAAAAATTGCATGAGAAGCCTGATAAATGGCAGAATCCATTGCATGAGAAGCCTGGTTCATGGCAGAATCTGTACGTGGGTATGAAGGGGTTCACTGTGCAATTTTTTCAGTTTTGCTGGATAGTTAAATTTTTCATAAGAAAATGTTGTAAGAAACATAATTTCTTTCTTTTTTTAAAAAAAATAATGCTTTTAGGGAGAGACAAAAAAATGTTGGAAGACACTTGCCCAGCCCAGGAGGGCCGTGATAGGTATGCGGTGGTCACAGCCTCAAGGAAGCCTCCCAGAGTCTCCTTAAGGAGGCTTGTTAGGTTAAGCAACTCAGGACCTCCTCCAACTGTCTTCCCTCCTAAAACTGAGTGTTTCTCAGTGTGCTCCCAGAACTCCTGAGGGCCGAATCCCTGGGGACTCCCAATCCTGCATCTGCTGCCCCATCACGATTTCTTGGTGGTGGGCAGGAGCCCTTGGCACCCCTGCAGCCCAGCATTTGGAATCTGCAGCCTCAGATTAGGAGGTTGTGGCCTAATTCAACCCGCCGGGCCCTCCCCCCCAGCTTGCCACCCAAGCCCAGGGAGAGGGTCTTGGCAAACCTCACCCAACGAGGACAATTTTCAAATACTGTCCCTGGTCCTGCTTGGGGTTCAGTCATGGGAGCCAGCTCATGGCTGCTGCTGCTGCTGCTTACACACCCCTGGCAGCCTGGCAGGCTTCTAGGAGTGGAATCTCCCAGGAAATGAGTGACACGAGCTTCAGCTGGCCCGTCCTCACAGCACGTCCATCAGGAGTGGCCCAGGCTGCTGTCCCTGAGCCCAGGGCAGGCTCTCAGTACGGGGTGTGGGCACATCTTCTCCCACCCTGTTAAGACTGAGAGCCCCCTGAATGGAAGGAGGGCACCTGTTGGATGCACCTGTTCCCCAAAGACCTACCTCGGTGTCACCCTGGGGCCGATGAGATGAACACTCAGGAGCCGCATCAAACCATTTCCTGAATCTGCTTTCAAGAACAGCAACGAAATGGGCATCCAGAAGCGTGATTGGAACCTCCAGGTCTCACCTGCTGACTGCAGCTCCACTTCACACCACGGGATCAAGAAGACTCATTTTCAGCTGCTGCCTGTTGCACTGGCCGGCTAGGTGACATGGGGCTGCCTGGGCTGCAATCCCAGCTCCCCTCCTCACTGGCTGTGTGACCTGGGGCAAGTGGCTTCCCTCCTTTGAGCTTCAGACTCCTGGGATCACAATGAATCGTCCCTGTCTCCTACGGGCTTTGGGAGACTTAATGAGGCAATACAGAGCAAGTGTGAGGGGAAGGGCTCAGTGAGAGAGCATCGCTGTCCCTGCTGCAGCTGCCACTGTCATCCTGACTACTGGGTGGAGAAAAGAAAGAAAGACTGGGTGGGCCCTGGAAGATGACTCCTGTGGGTGAACTGTGACAAAACAGGCCGGGACTTGGGGCGGGTCAAGGATGCTGACTTTCTGCATTCCCCAGGCTTTGTGCAAAGCCAGAGGAGGGAGGTGGCCAAGACGAGGGGGACAGTCCCTGTGTGAGGAGCGGGGGAGGGGAGGCCAGCCCCCAGCCTTGAGGAGATAAGGGACAATGCTAAGCAGAGGCAGAGAGATTAGGGAGCCTGTCTCCAGGTCCAAGGCAAGAGCCATGAAACCACGAAAAGATGATAAAAGGGGAGACTGGCTACAGACAAAGGGCCTCGACCCAGCTCTTTGCCCACCCTTGGGTCAAGGACTAGATCATTTCTGCCATGGGCTCATGCTCAGTCCCAGGGGAGTACAGTCTTCCAGATGTTTTTATATCCCCCTCCCGACTGGGTTGGGGGCCCTCTCTGTGTGCCACCGCACCCAACGGTCACCTCTATCACATCCCTGTTGCACGGAGTACTAGCTGTCCAATCACTTGCCTCGTCCCCACTAGCCGGGAAGCTCCCCGGGGCAGCAACGTGTGGCCGGCGGCAGGCCCTCACATGATTACCTGTTGAGTTCATTTTAATGCAACGTGTGGAGAAAATCAAGCACACCCTAGATCACCTCTGACAATGTCAAGAACGGCAGGCCCCTCATTTTGGGTAGACAGGTTAGGTGCTATGGCCTGGTCACAGAGGTCACCCAGTGCAGGGGCTGGGGTCCCTCCAGCCTCAAGCCCTTCACACTCCATCTGTTCAAGTTCATTCAAGAAGTAACTCATTCACTACGTGCCCAGAATAAGGGCTGGGGGCTCCAAAGATGAAAAGGACAGGCTGGTGTTTGGAGCTCCCCTCCCCGCCTCCTCTCATGACCCCTCTGCAAACAAAACTTGTTGGATGTCACCTGAGTAAAGGAAGATCCTAAACATTTCCTCCCTTGGGCTCAGGCTCACAGTCCCAGTTGCAGGACATGTGGAGGCTCCAGCAGGGGCTGTAAATGTCCATTTCGACAGGCATTTCCCAGCCGCTGGGACTCCAGGTCCAGCAGCCACAGGCAGGAGCTGGGCCTTAAGTTTACAAAGCCAGAGTCCGGAATTCCAGGCCAGTGAAACTTCAGGTGTCAGGTGCTAGGATCCAAACCACAGCCTCATCCCCAGGACTCCTTCTGAGGAGGAGGCACACACCCTCAAGGTCCCACAACTCCCAGACTGAGCCCCACTTTGAGAAGGTCCCCATCACTCACCCAAGCCAATAGGGACACCAGAACTCAATCATTTAGGACTCTATTACATATTTGGAAATAAAGCAAGCATGCTAAAATATTGTTCTACAAAAAATCTGTTTTCAGCTGTGTTTTCCTGTATATTGGTCAACTCCTGGAATGTTTGTGTTGGTTTCATGCTTTCTCTTTCATCTTTTTCCCCATCCCAGATGACGTATAAAACACAATGTTATCTTGGAATTCCCGCACTTTCCTCCCTTGGGGCAGCAGCCCCTCCCTGATCCAGCCTCCTAGATAGCCACCCCCCCACCCCCCCAGGCCTTGATCAAGTCATCCCCACACAAGGTGACCCCTGGATGCCATCAGGGAGCCCTGCAACAAACCCTGCACCTGCTGAATAAATGAGTGAATGAAAGTCTCCTGGAACACAGAGCTCTCCAAAGTAAACTGTACTTGGAGACAGAAAGGACTAGGCAGATCCCTCCACTCCCCCATGGATCTAATCTGCTAAAAGCAGCCAAGCAACGTCAACAGTGCCCACCGGGACCCGCCTTTAAATGCAAAATCACCTTATTCATAAACAGTTCCTTTTGATACTTAAATTACAGCCTCCTTCCACAAGGGCCCAAGGAAGCATCCAGCTTTCCACCCAATTCTGCCATTTTGGAAAACAAATTCCTCAGCATAATAATGGAATCAGTTTCCTTTAGAACATCGCTCCCCTGAGTTTTAACATCCAGCACTATTAAAACAGCCTAATTCCTATTGAGACAAGGTCTCCCTCACACCTCCTTTAAGGATGCTGTGACTTCCTGGGTAAAACCCACAGCTCCCACCTACCAAGTCCTTGCAGCAGCCACTTCGACGTCCCCCTAATTAACACTGAACCCTGCCAGCACTGAGCTCCCTCCCCAGTCCCCTGGCCAGGCAAACGAAACTTCAGTCCCTTTAACATCCGCAGCCTGATTATCGCCCACACGTGGTTGGAAAACTCGGGTCTCCAAAAGCGGTCGCCTCCGAGGGCTGTTCTAGACATTCCGAGGGCCCCGGGGCGCCGGGCTGGGGGCCTCATTATTTAACGCGGGAAGCAGAGGACCTGGATCAAGGCTGGGTGAGCCAGCTCCACTTTCAGGGGAGGCCGGATCAGCAAGGTCAAGGGTCAAACCCCAGGTAGGGAGATCACAGAGCCCACCCCGAACGGAGGACTTTCGAAATTACCTCTGTGCATCTTGGAACTTAATTAGCCGATTAACCTCATTAACGTTCGAACTTGAGTTTCCAATGGAAAAGAGGTCACGCAACTATCCAATGGGCTACCTCCAATTTCCACGCGGAACCACTTTATTTTCGGGTGGCCTCTGAGGTCTCCCAGGACCGTGCCCGCAGCTGCCGGCCTCCGAGGCCCCTGCGCACTCCGGTCCGAACCCCCACCTGCCGGGCCCAAGAGCCTTCTCAGATGGAGCCTCCCGGGTCCCCTTTAAAAGCTCAGCCGCCAAAATCCACGGTCACTAGCACGAGCCTCTCCCCCTCTGCGCGCCCCCAGCCCCACGAAAACGCGAGCCTCGCCCGCGCGCCCACCCACCTGGAGCACGGTGTCCGCGCGCAGACCCGCCGGGAAGGTGCCGCGCCCGGGCCGCGCAACCCTCCGAACCCG
>NW_007730958.1:4590-18295 GCF_000696425.1 Galeopterus variegatus | reverse complement strand
CGCCCGGCGCGGGCCGTGGGGACTCGCGAGGGTGGGGGAGGGGTGCTCTGGCCGCCGAAAGACGCCACCCGCCCGGCCCGCCGTCCCCGCCCCACCTGCTCCCGGTGGAACCCGGCGGCCGCGGAAGCCCTCAGGTTTGGGAAGCCGGGTCGGTTCTGCACAGCTGTCCCAAAGGCAGCCGGCTCCCCCGGAGTATTTCAGTAGGTCTCGGGTACACAGAGGCCGGCTGCTCGTCACCACGCGGGCACAGCGGATGGAAACTTTGTACCTGGGAATCCGCGGGCGTCTGTCCCCCGGGCCGCCTTCCACCCGGGGGCCTGCTGCGCTGTGTCTCAGCCCGCTGCCCTCCCAGCCGGGAAGAGGAGTGGGGGGTGGGAGGGGAAGATAAAAGCCAACTGCTCAGACGAAGCCTAAAGTGAAAAGGAAACGCCCAGGAATCCTATTATTATTCAGGGCTCCGGAATTGCTAGGTCTGCCGAAGCCCAGAGAGGCCTGTCCTGAGCCCCTGTGCCCCTGCTCCGAGCCGGGGCATGGTGGATTCCTCCCCATCAGCTAATACGTCTTCTCAGCATGTTAACAATCCACTGGCAACTCCACTCTGTACCAGCTGTGTGTCTCTGAGTAAGCCGTTGAGGTCTCTGTGTCCTGGGCTTCCCAATGTTCTTGGGAGAGAGGGTATTTCTTGCCACCAGGATCTGCAGTCCAAACACCAGGCTCTGGGCTCCGATGTAGAACTGCGTCCAGTATAGCAGAGCCTAACATTATACAAACTCCAATCTGAGACCCCCTCCATGAAGACTATATATGTACATATTTAAGTCAATATTATAGGACATGCCTGAGAGCTTTGCATGGGCCAGTGACTTCAACATACCAAAGGCAAAGTTAAATATTTGCTCTAGATACTTTTTTTCCCCCTGCTTGCATAATTGTCCCACATTTCAAAGAAGTCTTTAAAAGCACTTAGGTTAAAAAAAAAAAAAAGTTATGCTTGAGGCCTGAATATTTCAGGATACGTGGAGTGGATACTGCAGCTCCGGAGGGCAGCTGCTGTGTACAAACTTCTCTCTTCCACCTCTTAAGTGTGAGTCTCTTTAAAAGCACTTAGGTTAAAAAAAAAAAAAAGTTATGCTTGAGGCCTGAATATTTCAGGACACATGGAGTGGATACTGCAGCTCTGGAGGGCAGCTGCTGTGTACAAACTTCTCTCTTCCACCTCTTAAGTGTGAGTCTTTTTTTTCTCTCTCTCTCTTAAATTTATTTTTCTTAGTTGACCCAGGATAACTGTATTATTTATGGAGTACAATATAATATTTGGGCATTGCTCATACTGTGCAATGATCATATCAGGGCGCTTAGTACATACATCACCTCAAATATTTGCCATCTATTTATGTTGGGAACATTCAACGTCATCTCGACTAGCTATCCGAAGACACACAGTCCTTTGTTGTTGACTGCAGTCTCCGTACATTGCTACCGAACCCTAGATCCCATTCTTCCTATTTGCCCACAATTTTGTATCCACTGGCCACCCTCTCCCCATCCCCTCCCGCTTCCCTCCTCCAGTTTTTAGTCACCACTAATTATTCTACTCTCTACTTCTACGGGATCACCTTTTTTAGCTTCCCCATTTAAGTGTGAGTCTTGATAAAATATTTGTTGGATGAGTAAAGGAGACCATCAATCAAATAATAATAATCCATAAGAAAGAAGAATAAGAAAGAAGCCCTCGCAGGATCTTGCAGAAACAATTTCTTTGACATGGAAGCTGGGGGGTCCTGGGAGGGGTGGTTGATAGAACAATCAGATATCCTTTGGGTTTGCCAGTGGCCGATCCAGGAAGTGGGTTGCAGGGAGTGGGGGTAGGGGCTCTTCCTTCCCAGAACTCTTTCAGTGGCCCACCCCACCCCAAAGAAACCATGCCATCTAAAGTAAAATGGTGTGTTCGCCCTGCAAACCTAGCTGGAAGACACATTCCCAAAATATTGCCCTCTTCTAACCAGATTCTCATCTTCCAAACACTCCTTCCCAGATTTCTTTCTTTGGGAGGGGGGGGCGGGAGTGGCTGGCCAGTATGGGGATCCGAACCCTTGACCTTGGGGTTACAACACTGTGCTGTAACCAACTGAGCTAACCGGCCAGCCCACCCAGATTTCTGGAGCCATCACTGTGAACTGCAAAGGCAGGCAGCTGCTCAGAATTCAGCTGTGCACTTGTGTCTGCTGTCCCCCGCAGAAGGCTCAAGTGCCAGGACCATTCTGCTGTCTTCAAGAAATACTTCCCTAGAGACCAAGGCCTCCGCCAGCCTGTCCACCCAAGTGGACACCTTTGGGCCACCCCCTCCAGTCCCTCTGCTGTTTGTGGCCCAACAAGAGCGCTCTGTGAGAGCCTCATCACTTGGCATTTTAAGGACAGCGTCCTGCTTACATCCCAGTTTCTCTTTGTGTCTGCCGAGAGATATCCAGTCCAGCCTTGCACTCAGATGGAGAAACATCGTTCAGTCTTTAAAAACCTCTATGAGAAGGTTCAGGATCAGAAAACACTGCGGCCTTGCCTCTCCTCACACCTTTACGCTCTGGGGCGGTGTTCCAGGTAGGGGGGCACCTTCCCCACACCTCCCCGTCAGCCTGTCCCCACTGCTGGTGTGGGCCTTGAAATGTCACTAGTCGTTGCTCATCTGAAACAGGACTTGTTTGGGCTTTCTTATTTCCGGTGGGCTGTGGCCATGAGCACCTTGTTTAAGTTTCAGTTTAGGAAAAGGAGAAATAATCCTTTGTGCTTGGTTTCAGAACTCCCTAGCTTTTGTTCCTGTAAACTGCCTTCGTTGGATTTCCCCAACGTGCCTAATGATGTGAGAGGAGAGGGTGAATGAGCTTGCAGAAGAGAGAATATTGTCCCTCTGATCGTCTTTTCTTTCTTCTTGTAAAACCTGAAGCATGAAGCTGTCACTCCCTATATTTATGTTTGCACACTGCACACTGCTGCGCACTCTGGGACTTCCCAGAAAGAGTAACTGTTTTACAGAGAACTAGAAACTGGGACATCATACCGTTAAGGGATGTGAAACATAACCACCTTTCTGTCCTGGGAAAAACATTATAAATACTTTGTGGCTCAGATTAACCCAGATGTTCATTGCATTCAGCAGCTGTCCCTGTCTCCCCATGGAGAAGCTCCTGGATTTGGGGCCATGTACTTGGAGGGGAGTACTTCTTTAGAAAAGTGTTCTTAGATCGCCCAGGTGGGAATGACATAACCCAATCCCTCATTTTACAGGTGGGAAGCTTAGGTCAAAGGAGACATGAGACTTGCCGAAGACATGAGGTCAGACCAGGTAACAGCAGGTGTGCACAGGTAAAGCCAGGTAAAGGCAGGTGTGCACAGGCGAAGGTAGGTGAAGGCAGGTGTGCACAGGTAAAGGTAGGTGCTCTGGCCAGCAAGTCTGCACGTTCCTGCCAGACTCCCCTATGCTTTTGCAATTTTTCCTACTTCTTTTCCATGACAGCAAGAGGCCCACTTCCCCTGTGTTTCCTCACACATCAAATACTGGAAAATTCACTCCTTCCTAATTTTATAACAACTTCTAGCTCAGTCACATAGGCCTGATATTATACATATTACCGGATTTTGCACATCTCCTAACCCCTCTGAAGACACGCCTCCCGTATCTCACCTCTGTATCTTAACACGGACTTCTATTACTCTCCCTTAATTTTCCATGAGTTTGTTTTCCATGGATTTGTTTAGAAGGGCTTCCTGGGATTTTGAACATGAGAGTTGGGACTGCTAAACAGGAGAGTGGAGGGAGAGGTTGTTTCTCCTGGAATCGGAGATGATAAGAGGGGCTGGTTTGAAGGTTTTCCTGCTGTACTGGAGCCAGAGTCTGTAAAGAGCAGCAGGCAGAAGTTGCTGGACATCCAGGCTGCTGGGCCCTAAGGACAGGTTGCAGGCTCTTCCCTTGAGTCCCTCCTCCAGCGCTATCCTGTCTTTTTGTCTCCTCAGGGACTTCTCCCAGACCTCCCGTGGAGGTGCAAGCACAGCCTGTGGAACAGAGGAGTTAAAGCCCCCAGGGGCCGCTGTCAATCATCTTCGAAGCAGAGCTGAAGGCTGGGAGAGAGAGATGCCCCAGCCTCCGCCCAGCAGGCAAGCAGTCCTACTGAGGCTCATTCTGCGGCATCCAGGAAGTGCCTCTGGAGCCTGCCTTGCTTACAGCAGACACCTGAACAAAACACCTTGTTAGAGATTTCCCGCTTCTGTGTCTTCCTTTCCCTACTCCCTCATTGCTGCTTCCTGGGGTCAACTCTCAAGACAGTAGTCTGCATTCAAGTCCTTGTTTCAGGCAAAGCTTCAGGGGAAACCCAGAATAATATAGAAAAAATTATCTTGTGATTGCATGTGAAGCCATGGATCAGGATACCTGAAGTCACCCAGCAGACGATGTGAACTGAGGCTAGCGTGGAAGAGGCAAAACAACACCCGCAGCCGCTTGAGGCTATTCCTGGAAAATGAAACATTGTTGAAAGATCTCATTAAAACCAACACATAGACTCTTGGGGTTTGTTTGGCAAGCAAATAAATAGGCAAAACCTTTAAAATTATCAACAGACAATACAACAGGGCTTTAGAAAACAATGCACCATGACTAAGTGAGGTTTATTTCAATAATGCTAGAGTGTTTCAGTATTACCAAATCTATTAGGAAATATGTTTGATCAAACAAAATTGCTTGGTAAAAAAAAAAGGAGTCATTTGAGATATTTTAATATTCAGTTTTATATATCAAACCAAAGCCAGCATTAGGTTTAATATGAAACACTAAATCTCTCTAGCTCCATTTAGGAATGACAAACGTGAGCCTGTGAACATTACCAGTACTTAACATTTCTCTGAAGTGCTAGCCAATGCAATCAAATAAGAAAATTAAATAAGAAATGTATGTATCAGAAAAAAGGAGGCAAACTTACCACCTGGGGAAACGCTGTGATTTTCTAGATGGAAAAACACCTAAGGAAATAAACTGAAACTAAAAGTTCATGGAAGAGTTTAGTAAGAATATACAAAACCAGTAGCTTTTCTATTTATAAACAATAACACAGCAATTTATAAATATAAAGGAAAACAAAACCATTCCTGGTATCAGCAGAACAAAAAGAAAAAAGTGCCAAGACAAATGTAATGAGAACTTTGCTAGACTTACAGCAGAAAAAAACTTTTAAAACACTATTGAGGAAAAGAAATTTAAAAAGGAGAATCAACGAAGAACTGCTATAGGGTTATGGTTAAGAACAGGCACTGTTAGGACAAACTGCCTGGTTTCAAATCCCAGCTCCACCACTTACTAACTGGTTGAACACAGGTGAGTTTTCTATTCTCTTTTTCTCAATTTCCACACCTGTAAAGTGGGAGTAGAAGAAGCATGGTACTGGTGAGAGGGTTAAATGAGCAAGCCCATGTAATCAACTCAGAGCCACACCTTGCAGGAAATAAGCACTTCTTACCCACCTACTCATGTACATAAGTACCGCTGACCTTGTTCTTGGACATGGAGGCTCAGTGTGGTTAGGACACATCTCTTCCTCAAGACATCATTGCATTCAATGCGATCTTAAACTAAATCACAGCAGGATTTTTTTTAACTTGACATGCACTTTATCTGAAAGAATAAACATTCAAAAAGAGGTATTTATATCTAGAATATATAAAAGAATAAATAAAAAGACAAACCAATGAAAGAATGGGTGGAAGACTTGAACAGGTACTTTGCAAAAGTGGCTATTGAAATGTCTTGCAGCTGGGCTGGCCGGTTAGCTCAGTTGGTTAGAAGGTAGCCTTATGACACCAAGCTCATGGGTTTGGATCACCAAGCCAGCCAGCCATACACACAAAAAATGTCCTATAACCATGTGAGAAAGTACCCAACTGTGTTGGTCATCAGGGACACGGAAAACAAATCTATAAGGAGACAGCCTTCACACCTGATTGTCTAAAATGGCAAAGGCAGACCACACTGAGTGCTAGAGATGGCTTGGGCCATTGGCACGCTCATGCACCATTGTAAGTGGATACAACCACTTTGGGAAATTGTTTGGCAGCATCCCCTTTGACCCAGCAAGTGAGTGCATGTGTGCATCAAAAGTGGCACGCTCATGCACCATTGTAAGTGGATACAACCACTTTGGGAAATTGTTTGGCAGCATCGCCTTTGACCCAGCAAGTGAGTGCATGTGTGCATCAAAAGATGTCCGTAGCTTCACTATATCACAAAAACCGGAAGCCACCTGTTAAGGACTGAAAATGTGTGTCTCTCCCAAATTCGTATGTTGGAACCTGACCTCCTAATGTGATGGTATTAGGGGGTGCGGTCTTTGAGAGGTAATTAGGATTAGGTGAGGTGATGAGGGTGGTCTCTCCCAAATTCGTATGTTGGAACCTGACCTCCTAATGTGATGGTATTAGGGGGTGCGGCCTTTGAGAGGTAATTAGGATTAGGTGAGGTGATGAGGGTAGAGCCCCGATGAATGGGATTAGTGTCCTTCTAAGAGTCCCAGGGGGGCGTGCTTCTGCTCTCTGCTGTGTGAGGGAAGACACAGCGAGATGGCACATCTGTGAACCAGGAAGAAGACGTTCACCAGGCACCCAACTGGCCGGCACCGTGGGCTTGGGTGTCCCAGACTCCAGAACCATGAGAAACACGTGTTTGTTGTTTAAGCCACCTGGTTTATGGTCATTGGTATAGCAGCCCGAACAGAATAATACACCACCCAAAGGTCCATGGACAATAATACAAATGAATAGATGGATGAAATACAGGTCAGCAATGAAGATGAATGAACTATAGCGACAAACAGAAGCATGAATTAAAATCACGATTGCTACGTTAAGTGAAAGAAGTCAGGTACTGTGTAACTCCACTTACGTAAGGTTGAGTAACAGGCAAAGGTAACCTGTGGTGTTGGAAGCTGTGACTCGGGGAGCATGAAGCGCACTTCTGCATGCTGGAATGCTCTGTTTCTTGATTTGGGTCTGCTCACATGACTGTTCACATTGGGAAAATCCAGCCAGCCAAGCACTTAGGATTTATGCATTTTTCTGTAGATGTGCTAGACTTCAATAAAAATTGACTTCATGGCGGGCAGGTGAGCTCACCCGGTATAGTGTAGTGCTGATAACACCAAGGTCAAGGGTTCAGATCCCTGTACCGGCCAGCTGCCAATAAATAAATAACATAACATAACATAAAAATCGATTTTAAAATAGTAGACTAACTTCAAAAAGAAAACCAGTGAAGGATACCCGCCCTACTCAAACTTAAATTTACCAAAAAGCTGCCATGATTGCTAAGAGTGTGATTGGTGCAGATACTCACAGAGCAGTCGACCAACGCAGAAATGAAACCAACCTGGCAATTGCCCGCATACCATGCTCCAACCGCAGTGACCTTCTTTCGAGTTTCACTGAACTGGGCTCTCTCTTTCCCCCGTATTTTCCCATCCCCACCACACCTCTTTGACTATCACTCATAGATTGTTCCAAAGCTAAAATCTGACCCATACACCAGAGTCCTGTGCTTCAGAGGGCCTTGCATCTGTCCCTGCCAATCACTAAACTTTAGCTGTCTCTCGCTCACCTTGATGTGCAGAGCCTGGCTCATGCTCATATGCTTTTAGCAAATGAAGAAAGGAAGAATAAAAGAAAGAGAGGGAGCGAGGAAGGGAAAGAGGGAAGGAGAGGTTGAGGAAGAGTGGGAGGGAGGGAGGAAAGGAGCCCAGGTGGCAATGCAGTCTATCATAAAATAAATGTGCTTTCACAGATGCATAAAAAAGAAACTATTCCATAAATGGTGATATAGCTCAAGCCTACCAATTTTTTTTTTTTCCTTTGCATAAAAAAGAAACTATTCCATAAATGGTGATATAGCTCAAGCCTACCAATTTTTTTTTTTCCTTTTTTTTACTGACCGGTAACGGGATCGCAACCCTCAGTGTCACGCCCACACCGCGCTCAGCCAGTGAGTGGGAACTGGTCTCCACATGGGATCCGAACCCTCCGCGGGAGCGCCGCCACACTCCCAAGCGGCGCACTCTCCAGTGTGCCACCGGGCCGGCCCTCAAGCCTGCCAATTTTTGAAAAATGTAGCTAAATCTCTAACCCGCTTCTCATAGCAAAATAAATTTCAGACGAGTAAAAGATTTAACCATTAGTTGTAAAATAATAAAGTATTAGAGAAAAGCCACAGATGATTATTCTTATTTCTAGGTGTGGAGAAGGCTGGAAGGCTTTTCTAGACATGTCAGATATTCTAAAGGAAAAGGTGAAGTCTGACCACATATGAATTAGGATCTCTTATATGAAAACAACAACAACAACAAAAATCGAGCAAAATGAAGGGGGGGAAGAGAGACTGGAGAACATATTTAGACCTGCATATTAAAGAGTTAATAAATATTCTAAATATATAAAGGATCTCTACAAAGTAAAAGAAATCACCAAAAACCCTAATTGAAAAATGGATAAATGAGAGTGCAGGAAAACTTATTTAAAAAGATTATTTTAAAAGCGGTAAGTCTTTTCAACAAATGGTGCTGGAGCAGTTGGACATTCATATGAAAATAAATAAATAAACCTCAATCTATGCCTCACACTTTATACAAAGATTATCCCCAAATGAATCACAGGTAAACGTAAGAGGTAAAACTATAAAACTTGAAAAAGAAAACCTAGGAGAAAGTTTTCTACTTTGTTCTTGAGTTAGGCAAAGAGGCAACTAGCCACAACAAAAACTCAATCTATAAAAGGAAAAAGTAAATTTGACTTCATGCAAGTTTTAAAATTTCCTGTTTAAAAGACACACCGTAAAGACGAAGAGAAGACAGCCACAGACAGGGAGAAAATACTTGCAGATCTCAGCTGTAACAAAGGACTTGTATCTAGAACACTGAAAACAAAAGCTCTACAAACTCAGCAATCGGAAGAAACAGCCCAATTTTAAAAATGGCAAAAGATTTGGAGAGCCTCTTCACCAAAGAAGATATACAGATGGCAAACGATCACATGGAAAGATGCTGCATGTCACCGATCACTAGGGAAATGCGCACTGAAACAACACACCTATGGGAATAGCTGCTAGGAAAACAGTGCTGGCAGAAACATGCAGCAGATGGAACTCTCTCACACGGCCCGTGCACATGTCAAATGGCACAGCCACTCTGGAAAATAGTTTTGCAACTGCTCGTGAAATTAAGCATATATGTAATTACAAATATGTTCAACTTCAGCATTTTGTACCCCAAAGAGATGAAAGACATGTCGACACTAAAACCTGTGTGAATGTCTACAGCAGCTTTATTCAGAATTGCCCAAACCTGGAAACAACCCAAGTAAATGTCCTTCCATAGGTGACTGCGTAAGCAACCTGTGGCACATCGTGTGATGGAGCATTGCTCAGCAATAGAAAGGAGCAGGTGTCGTCCATGCAGCCATATGGAAGAATTCAAATACACGTGCTGAGACAAAGAAGGCAGACATGCAGGCCACGTACCTATGATCCTGCTCATGAGACATCCCAGAATAGGCAAAACCCTCGGGAGGGAGAAGAGATGAGTGGTTGCTAGAGGTTGGGTTGGGGGGGGACAGGCTACAGAGAAGAGGGAATTTGCGGGTGATGGACCTGCTTTTAATCTTGCTAGCATGGCAATCACACGACTATGTGTTTGTCAAAACTTGTAGAATTGTACAAGGACTTTCACTGCATGTAAATTGAAAGATTATAAACACAAAACGCAGCAGACTACTGAAAAATATCCATAAATCTATACCAAACAAATAAAACAATGGACATATAAACATATCAAAAATACCTTTATTCACTAATAAAGTGAGACACTGAAATAAAATCAAAGCTATTTATTATCTTTTTCCCGAACAGAGGAGCAAAGACAACCCAGCGTCTTCGAGGGCATGAGAAATGGGGAATTCCTGCAGGATTGGGTGACCATGTGAGAAGCTGCAACCCAGGTGTCTGCAACGTGGCCGTGCGCATCGAAGAGTAAAATGTAAGAACCCAGGAAATCAACTTCTCGTGATTTATTCTAGGGCCATAACCTCATCACTGCAAAGGGACTTGGGCTCAAAAGTGATCACTTGCACCTCGGCCTATAACCACCCCAAACTGGAAAGTACTGTGACGGTTAATTTTGTCAACCAGAGTGAGTTAAAGGGGTACCTAGATAGCTGGTAAAGCACCGTTTATGGGTAGGTTTGTGAGGGTGTTTCGGGAAGATACTGGCATTAAAATCAGTGACTAAGGAGGATCTGCCCCTCCCCCACTGTGGCCGGGCCCCACCCTATCAGCCGAGGCCTGGATAGAAAAGAAAGGCAGAGGAAGGGTGGATTCCCTCTTTCTTCTGGAGCTGGGACACCCATCTTGCCCTCCCTAAGACATCAGAACTCCAGGTTCTCAGGCCTTCAGACTCCGGGACCAGCAGCCCCCCACATTCCCATGCCTTTGGACTTGGACTGAGACCGACAGCGTTGGCTCCCCTAGTTCTGAGGCCTTCGGGCTTGGACTGAATTCCATCACCAGCTTTCCTGAGTCTCCAGCTTGCAGAGGACATATCATGGGACTCTTCAGCCTCCCTAATCGTGTGAGCCAATCCCTATAATAAATCCCCTCTTGTGTATCTATCTCTCTATCTCTGTCTCTGTCTATATGTCTATATCTCCCATTGGCTCTGTCCCTCTGGAGAACTCTGACTAATGCAATACCCAAAGGCCCACCAACTATGACGTGAGTAGATAAATCATGCTGTATCCATGGCAACAAGAGCGAATGCATGATTGTTACACAACCCATGGATTAATCTAAAAAAAAAAATGGGTTTATCTGACAAATATAAATGCTTGTCATAAATAAAATTTGGCACAAACATACAATGGAATACTATGCTGCTGGTAAAATGGAGCAGTAGATCTAAGTTCATGGACATAAAAAAGATGACTTCACTCCACCATTGAGTGGCACCAGCCCGACTGAAAACATCACGCATGGTCCCACCTCATTTGTGAGGAAGCACGCAGGTACGTATTTTTGTGGGTGTATATGCACATAGAGAGCTGTGCTGCAGAACGCCCCTCACCCAGATGTTCCTGTGATGTGCACAATCTTAAAGCTGACGGAAAGAGGTGGGCAATCGATGAGGGTCCAGAAGTGTTTCTGCTGCTGCAGAGAGGCTACTGCAGAGCACAGTTCACCTGCCTGCACCATAAACTTGGGTTTGACCAACCGAGAGGAACTTCCCGCATGGTGATGCCTCCTGTCAACCCCTATGCGCCATCGAGTGTGTGGGCACCCCCTTATTACAGGAATTTCTGAAGCGTCCTGGGCTTCGTGCTGTCTGATCTGTCCATTGAGCATCCTTCTGTGGCCACCCTGCAGTGTGGGGTCACCGCGGCTCTGTCCCCGGCCTTGTCCCTCTCATACTTCCCAGTGTTCCTGCTCCACCTCTGCGGGACTGTCAATCTCTCGAGGAAGGGACTCTATTTACCTGGCTTGGTGTTGCCTGTGCCCAGCGTGCCCTTCAGGCTTGAAGAGTGGAGTCAATCAATGTGGGAACCCAGATCCAGGCTTCCAAATTAATTTAATGTGAGAAATGTGGCTGAGCTGCTACTGGGACTGCAGTGTGCCACATACTGTGGAGGACATGGAGGCAAACCAGACACCCAAATGGCTGTGGAGCTCGGAGTCAGGTGTAGAAGGAGGTACGATCTTGCACACTTCCCCGTACAGAGAAGACCGTGTCGGATACTGCGCAGGCACATGGAGCACGCCCGGGAGGGACGGGCTCCCACTGACAGCACACGCAGTCACGTGGCACTGTGTGAAAATCTCCTAAGAGGCGTAACAACCGAGTCACACAAATACGTGAAGCTGATTCTGTTAGAAGAATCACCTTTCGTGCATTTATTTCTTAAGGCAATATGAGATTTTTTTAAAAAATAAGTGATCAATAAAGCAATGAATCTGGTCCACTGCCACCATCTGGAACGTATATGGAGCCACTCGGTAAGTTTCCCATGTTTGAAAAAGCTCTTGTCCTTTGCCCTTCCCCAGGTCAGAGTTAATGAAATTTATTCTAGATGGAATTGGTAGCTTAAAAGTCAAAAGCAAATGGTGAGTGGTAAATTTTTTGCCTTTTTTTTTTTAAGTTTTCAGATTTTGTTCCACGGTGGTGGCACAGACACACAGTGGAGTTAGTAACTCCTTGAGGCTCCCTCCAGCCCCGCACCAGCCCTGGCAGGGGGAGGGTCAGGGCAGCCCCAACCAGCTTTATCTGGTTTTGCTCCCAAGAGGACTGGGCTGGGGGCTGAGGGGTAGGACAGGACAGAATGGGACATTGTAGTTTAAGGCATGTGGCTTCACGGCCACCTCTGCTGCCCCCGCATCCGCCTCTTGGCCGTAGTCAGACACCTGCCAGGGCCGGGTCATTCTCAGACAAGGACAGCTGCCCGACACCCTGAACCTGAGTGAGCTTGTAGCTGCTGTCGGGTCAGGACAGAAAAGACGACAGCCCCGCTGCTCCAGGAGTCAAATAAAGTCAGTGCACGAGGAACACGGCTGTAGCCAGCCAGACGCTTGGGCAGGCAGGCGACGGAGGTTGGCCACAGCACACATGTGGCCAGGCAGCGGGTTCCTCCAGTGTTCTGACTCCTTGTGAGAATCCTCCTTAGCCCAAACACAAAGCACAACGATGGGACGGTTTTGTTAGAGGCATTTAACTTCCATTTCTTTAGTGTACTGAACTACGGGTTTTAGATCAGGATTTGCCATGTCTGTAGAAAACAAGGTGCCACCCTACTCAGCCCCATCTGCCCCACCCTGGCCTGAGCTGGGTTTGGGAGCCTAAGACCGGAGGCCACTTCCTGGGCTGTGCAGGCCGGAGTCCGCGGGGAGCCCCATAACTCCAGCCCGAGGGACCCCACTCTGGACTCTCCCCTTGGGGTCTGCCTCCACTGGGGGCTATAACCCCCCATCACCCAGTGTCCCCTTCGTTGTCCCACTACGTTGACCCAATATTGACCAGATGTCCCACAGGGAACATGTAATTGTCGGAAATAGGACAGGGCTGCGGTTATGATGCTATACAGTTGGATTTGCTCATTTTGGTTCTCATTTATTATTATACTTACATGGATATGTATTAATTACTAGCTAATCGTGACACTGTTAGTTATTCCTAAAATGATAGCGCAGTAGGATATTGTGTCTTTGTCAGGGCAGGCTCTAAAACTAAACACGCAGCGCGAGCGTCGTCTCCCGGGCGAGCCACTCTTGTCCTCGGGTCTCTCTCCCCGACCGATTCTGTTCCCGGCAGTCTACGTGGGGATGAACCTGGGTTTGGTAGGAGGATGAAGGAAGGGGGGAGAGAGAGCAGGGCGGAGCTTCCTTGGTTCCAGAACTTCTCTGATTTGAATTATGCACAGCGCCGGCAGAGGCTAATTGTGCCCCTGCAAGCTTTCTGGACCTTGAAATTACCCCACCCTGACACCCTCCACAAAACAAACATGAAATCGTGTTGCCCTTGTATATGCGGCAAGGCGGGCCAGGGGAAAATTCCATTTCAAAAGTCTAGAACACTGAGAACAGCAACCACCTTGAAAGAGAGGCTGGTCCCTACGGTGTGACCGGCACGCGGAGCCCTGAGTT